>NC_058148.1:3801000-3894283 GCF_011075055.1 Mangifera indica
AAAGTTTGACTCTTGATCTATACAAAAATAAGAAAAAGAAATTCAAAAAATGAAAAAAATTAATATAATAATAATAATGTGGGTTGTCTCCTGGTAGCGCTTGTTTGAGGTCTTTAACTCGACCCTTATGTATGCTTAGGTTGGAGTGGATTCTGATAGTGTGCATGATGTACCCATTGTGATTAGATCATTAATTAGATGAGGTTTTAAACATTGTCCAATGATCTTGAAATTGCTTGCATTTTCACTCCAAACCTTTACTGCTCCATACGAGTATACTTTTATCATCTTGAATGGTCTAGACCAGTGTGGCTTTAATTTCCTTAGAATCAGTCTTAATCTTGAATTGAATAACAACACAAGGTCACCTTTGTTGAATTCTTTCTTTACTATGTGCTTATCATGCCATTTCTTGGTTCGTTCTTTGTATATACATGCGTTTTCATATGTGCTATGCAAAATTTTTATAACTCATTTAACTGCAATAATCTCTTCTCTCCAGCCTTTTTTATTTTGAAGTTTAGAAATTTAATGGCCTAGTATGCTTGATTTTCTAATTCGATTGGTAGGTGACATGATTTTTCATATAAAAGTCAATAAGGAGATATTCCTATTGGAGTTTTATATGCGGTTTAGTATGCCTGTAACACATCATCTAGTTGCATACTCCAATCTTTTCTCAATTTGCTCATGGTTTGTTTTCTAAAATCAACTTTATTTCTCTATTTGATATCTCCACTTGTCTATTAGTTTGTGGATGATATGGTGTTGCAACTTTGTGTGTTATGTTGTATATCCTTAAAACTCTCTCCATTAGGTAGTTGCAAAAGTGCAACCCTCCATCGCTTATTATTACTCTCGGTATTTCGAAACAAACAATGATATTTCTCTTGAGGAATTTGACCACCACTTTTGCATTGTTTGTTGGACTTGCTATAGCCTCTACCTATTTGGATATTTAATCAACTACGACTAATATATAGTGATTTCCATAGGATACTAGAAATGGTCTCATGAATTTGACTCCTTAAACATCAAAAAGTTTAACTTCTAGTATTATGGTAAGGGGCATCTAATCTCTTTTGGATATGTTTTTTGGTGTGTTGGCACTGTTCATAGCAAATTACAAATTTTCTAGTATCTTGGAATAGTATTGGCCAGTAAAAACCACATTTAAAAATTTTTGCTATTGCCATGAAAGCACTAAAATGGCCTCTAGTTTCCAATGAGTTAGTATATTATTTACTTCATCGTATGGTACACACTTTTGTATCAATCCATCAAAACAGTGCTTGTTTAATAGTGATCCTCCTAGAAATAATTTTTTACATCACACAAAAACTTGTTCCATTGTTGAAAGCTTAGATCAGGTAGTAACACCCCGTATACAAGATAGTTGACTATGTCTACATACCATCGATGCCCTATCTGGATCTTTACATAAACTGCTTATCGGGGAACACATCATCGATAAGTAGTTCTTCATCGGTTCTCTTACACTTATTCTTTTCCAATCATGATTAGAGGTTCGTAAATATATTATATACTTTTTTTTATCTTTTATTTCCGAATCGAATTCTTATAGAAAGAGTATCTATCATAGTAGTCATGACTTTGCATCTTTTTTTTTTAGTAGATATTTTATTACTATGTGGTCCGTGTACATAATCACCTTGGATCCCACTAGGTATGACTTAAATTTGTATAATAGGAATGTTGTTGTTAACAATTCTTTTTTTGTGGTTTTATAATTAATTTGAACTTCGTCTAGCATGTGGTTTGTATAGTAGATCACATAAGGTTTATTGTCACGTCTTTGCCTAAGTATTACTCTTACGCTTGTATAACACATGATCTCAAATTGTAGGGTTCAGTCAAGTGGTTGCATAATTGGCGTTGAGTCCAATGCTTCTTTTAACTTGTAAAATGCACTAACAGAGTTAATGTTGAAATCAAAAGGTGTATATTTGGGTAAAAGGTTAATAGAGGTTTTGCAATTTTTGAGAAGTCCTTGATGAATCTTCTATAGAAGCCAACATGTCCAAGGAAGCTCCTAAGTCCTTTTACGTTCATTGGTGGTGATAGAAATATGCATATGCGTCATGCTATGACTATCCTAGTTGGTATTAGTTCATTATTCTCGTTTTGAACAATTCACATCCTTCATTTCTTATGTACTACATGCATTGGACTTACTTGATTACTGTCAAATATTAGGTATATGACTCTTGTGTCTAATAGTTTTCTGACTTCTTTATGCACTACTATTTTTATATTGGGGTTAAGTTTTCTATGGTTGGCTTATGACAATCTAACATGTGTATATGATGCATGCATATAGAGGGGCTTATGCCTTTCATGTCATGAATATTGTATCCTATTATTTTCCTACGTGTTCGTAGCAAGTATACTAATTTCTTTTCTCACTCAAAATTTAGGTCAGTGTTCATAATAATAAGATAAGTGATATCAGGTCCAAGATATGCATACCTCTGCTTGGCAGGTAATGGTATAAATTCTATCTATGGTGCATCTCTATTAATAGTTATAGTTAGTCTGTGTTTGATTTTGTTATTGTCTACTGCATGTTCTCTTATTTATGGGGTGATGTAGATCCTATTGGTTCAGTTGCTGCTAAATGTTATGCATGTGCTACTTTCTTTGCATCCTTGTGATTAGTATAGTTATTGTTGACATGGTAGGACTTTGAAGTGTCCTCTAGGAATTTCTCCTTGAATATTTCTTTTACGTATTTCTTGGTCACATTTATCTTATAAAACAAATTCATAATACAAGGTTGTTTAGCCAATTGAAAGACATTGAATTTTACCTTCTCTTGTCCTATCTCAAAAGTTAATTTCCCATTTTTCAAATCCATTATAGCTCTAGCAGTTGCTAAGAATGGTCGTACAAGGATTATAAGGACATGAGCATCTTCCTCTATTTTCAAGACTATGAAGTCGACTAATAAGTACAACTTTCCTACTCGTATTGCGACATTCTCAAGTACTCTACTTGGATATTTAATAGATCAGTCTACTAATTGCAAATTAACCATTATAGGTTTGAGTTATCCTTTATCCAACCTTTTGCAAATTAAGAGTGGCATAAGGTTGATACTTGCTCTAGAGTTGCATAATGTTTTTTGTTAAAAGTCTCATTCCCAACTGAACATGGTATGGAGAAACTTTCTGGATCCTTTAGTTTAGATGGCAACTTGTTATAGAGAATTGCACTGTATTCTACTGAGAGTGTTACAGTTTCAAATTCTTCTATCTTTCTCTTGTTAGAGAGTATATCCTTTAGGAATTTTGCATAAATTGACATCTCTATGATCATTTCAAGGAATGGTACATTCAAATATATTTATTTAAATATTAATAGAAACTTATCAAATTGTTGATCGAATTTTGCCTTATGATACTTTTAGGGAAAAGTTATAGGAGTGTGGTATTTATTTTTCCAGATGCCTTTTCTTCTTGCTTTCTAGTTGTGTGGATGACATCGGTTGTATTACTTTCAATGACTAGTTTTGTGATACAAGACAAGCCTTGATAGGGTTATGATATCATTCATAAGAACACTTAGGGTGATATTGTTCAACAGACGCAAAGGGATATCAAGAATTCTTGCAAACTTTAAGGAATTCTTAAGAAAACTCAAATAAAAAGTTTTATTAATAACTTGAATTGAATAATTTATTGATTGTTGAATTACAAAGACTTGAGCCTTTTATATAGACTAATGACTCTCCTAATTAAAATATAAATCCTAACTCTACTAAAATAGAAAATTATTAAATTAGGATAATAGTTAACTAGAATTAGGAATATTAATTAATTCCAAATTCTAAGAAATTATGATGATAGGAAATAATATTAATAGAATCTTAATTTAAAATTGAGTTTTCCTAAACAACAAAGTCCTAAAAGCTCTTTATCACCTAAATTAAAAATGGATACTTACAATATTAGAAAAACCAAAATTAATAAAAGACTTAATTAACTAAATTGGATTAGGAAATTTGTTTTAAACCAAACTCCATAAAAAACTTAAGTTAAACCAAATTCCACTTAATTAGGAATCCTTATATTTTAAGCTTCCCTTATGTCTTCCACATCATTACACACGTCCATATCATCATGCTATGTTTCCAAATACATTGTCATGCCACATGTCATGTCATCTTTGGCTACCACCTTATGTGCCATATCATCATCTTCATTTTGGCTTGTTTCTTTATCATTTTCAATGTTTTCCACCTTATTACTCTCTTGTCATGGTCCTCCATTAATCTCTTCTTTATTTGTCTCTTTTACCCAACCTTCCTTTTGCCTTGAGTCAACCTTCGACATCTTTTATCTTTATATTTTAGCATTGTTTTCCTTCCATGAATCAAATGCCTTGATCCTCCATCATTTTGGTTGCCACCTCATGTGGCATGTCATCATCTTCACTTGGGCTTGTTTCTTCATCATGTTCAATGTTTTCCACCCTACCACTCTCTTGTTATAGTCCTACATTAAGCTCCTCTTCATTTGCCTATTCTACCCAACCTTTCTTTTGCCTTGAGTAGTCTTTTGACATCTTTTCACCCCATGTTTCAACTTTGTTTTCCTTCCACGAATCAAATGCCTTGGTCCCCTATCATTTTATGTGCTTATCAAAGGGTTCCATTGACTTTTCTAATGTGATTGATTCTTTTGATTAATTTAGTTTTGGACTCTCGTATTCATTTCCACTTTTAGTTGTTATTGTCTTACATTGCTCTTTCAGATTAATTGGTTAGCTTGATAGTTTTTTTGGGTCTCTTGAATTTAATGAAAAACTTGTTGGCTTAGTTGTATTTTTATCATTTAGTTATGTGTGCCCAACTATTCTATTCTTTCCATAAGGTGCTTGATGGCTTCCTCTTATGTTTCAGTCTTTTCTTTTTATTCTTGTATAAAGCTTTCTATCATCAATTCCAAATTTGTCTTCTATTCTTTGGGTGATGGATGCAAAGGTTGTGGTGTTAGATCTTTTAGTTGAAACCCTGGTGTGTGGGTCAATAATTCTAACTTGTATTAAATTGATCTGGTTGACTATTCCATGAGAAGTTTGGATGATTTCTCTAGCTCGGATTATAGGTATTGGAATAAGAGTTCCTTTGTCCTCTCTGGTTGTAGTTAACCAAGTTTACATTTTTTATGTTCTACTCATTTAGGAATGGGTTTAACATACTGCAATTTATGTTAGTACTTCTTTGGTATTATATCATCGTTCCAATAGAAACTGCTTATTATCATTCTTTCTATTAGTTGTAATGTGTTTTTTGTAGTTAACCTCATAAATGATCTATTGGTTATAGCGTCTAAAGTTGTCTTTATATGTCTTGGTACTCAACTATAAAAGGTTTGCACTAGCATCAAATCTAAAACCTGTGATGTGGATAATGCCTCTGAATGTCCTTGTATCTTTCCCTTGTTTCGTATAATAAATGTGATAATATCATTCCTTATCGTTATCATCTTCCCTATTGGAAAGAATTTGGTCAAGAATGCTTGTGGTAGAACTTGTTATATAGTAAAAGATCCTAGAGGTTTTGATTTGAACTAGACGGTTGCCTTATCTTGGAGTCAAAAAGAAAATAGTCATAGTTTTGTTGTTTCATCTGGAACTTTGTTTAGTTTAAAGGTGTCAATATCTGAATGAATTTGGCCAAGTGTGTATATGGGTCTTCAGCTACTGCTCCAAATTGGTTATGTTGTATCGTGTGAATTATAGATAGTTTTATCTCTAAGTTATTTACATGAACAAGTGGTTTGATAATACTTGAAATAGTATCTCTGCTAGATAAGATTGCATAATCTTGAAGTGTTCGTGGGTGGTTCGCCATCTTTACCATGTTAGTATTAAGATTAATCTCTGGTTCTTCCATCTAGATCAAAATCTAGTCTTTTTATCACCTCCAATCTGGTCATACACCAACTAGAGCCTTCAAAAGAGAACAAGAGTGATCAACTCTCAAAAGTAATAATATGCAAGAAAAAAAAAAGAAAATTTCTTAGTCTAATAAGACCACGAATTATATTAGTATCAATTTTAGCACCAAACCTCAGCAACGGTGTCAAAAAATTATTACATCTTGCTAGCAAGTGCACAAATTGAAAAGTAGTATAATAGATATCAATCCCACATGGATTTGAAAACTAACTATTAATTTGTTTCGGGGTCTTTATTAGCTAAGGACACAGAGTAATCTAAATACTATAAAAAGAAAATATTATTATTTCTACTTCTAATAATCAAACTACCACGAATACAATTTAACTAATGCAACTAATTAATACAACTATAACATTATCACTAAACTTGTATACTGAAGGCTTTTAGGAAACAAGGGTTCACTTACAATCCTCCACAAACTTGTAGATTATAACTTTTATAGTAATCGTGACACATTGATGGTTGGATATCCTAAGTTACTCTAATTCACCTTGTAAGGTTGATCAATTATGTAAATATCAAACGAGCTCATACTTTTGTGGCTGTTCAAATAATACTTACTCTTTACATTATATGACTCAAATGACTCTATAAGGATTTGACCTATCTCTAGTATCAAGGTTTTAGGTTTAATGAATGCATGCACTAACTTTGTACCTACCTTTCGATAGTCTACTTAAACCTACTGACATGCATAAAATTGGGCCTTAAACTTGTCACCAGTAATTAAACACTATTCATTAAATCAAACATCGATGATATTAGTAAATATAAAATAAAGATTTTACAAATTTATAAGGACTGTTGGATCCCTCTTAGTTCCTTGAATAAAGGAGATTAGTCAATCATGCTAGTAATAAGAACACAATAACAAATATATGGAAAAATTGTAGCTCAAAAGCAGAAAATAAAAAGTTGTATTATTGTTGGTTTATGCATTCGAGTCATTGGCTATCACCTTTGATTATATTGTTGATGTGCATTGGTCTTTGTATTCTTAATAGCGTACAAAATGCAAGTGATGATTGTCGTGTCGTTAGAGCACTAATCTATCGTTGGTAGTTAAATGAACGCCTAATGCCAAAGCCCTTCCCTTCGTTCTAACTCTTTAGTAGGTTTTAGGTTTTTATAGTGTCTTCTTTCAATGCGGAAGTAGGAATACTAGATTTTGTCCAGATTTGCTAGGCGTCAAATCAGCTGCTTCTTGATTTGCTCTTAACATTGATAACTTGGATTTTATTTCTTGTTTCTACTGTTGCATATCCATGTTTTCTAATGCGGTTGGGAGACTTATCCTTCTTTTTCCTTATTTCAACGTTCTCTCTTCTACTTTTCCCATTTTTCTCCTATAAAATAAGAATTAAACAAGTAGTAAAATATCTAAAAAAACTTAAAATAGTTTATTTATAATCCTAATTTATTTTACTTTTTAAATATAGAAAATAACGACTTTAAACACGAAAAAAGGTTTAATTTCTAAGTGCAACATGTAAACTGTTAGTAATCACATACATCATTAGGATGTCGCCTAATAGTTGTTTAATAACTCTTCCACTAATGTATAATCAATTTCGTATCAAATCGATTATTATTCCGGTGAAACAAATCTCCATTTCCCAAATGCTTTTAAAATGAAGATATTTTTAATGAGGTGATTTATCGTACATGCGTTAAAAAATGTGACTTAATATATTTTTTATAATAGTTTATTAGATTGTCTCGTCATAAGACTAATAAATTTAATAATCTACATTTTTATCATCATAACCAAAATTTTATTTATAAAATATATAAAATATTCAATAATATTAATCATGGTATGACCATAAAACTTAATTCACTTAACTATGCATTTACCTAGATTTTATTAAATTAAAATAAATCAATGTTTACCTATGTTCAAGAAATCTTCGTGCATTGGTGTCGTGTTTATTATTTCTATGTGCCCCTTGTGTTTATATCGATTCACATGTCATAGCTTTTCTGTAACAGTTGCATATGCTCAATAAATTCTCTTAAAAAGACAACATTTGAGTTAGAATTAAGTTACCCATCTTCCAATTAAGTCATAATTTTGCCTTTTCCTATAGCTAGCGTTGCTATATCATCCGCAAATTGCACTTTTGAAATAAAACATTCATTCAATTTATAAAACATATCCTTCTTTCCACATTGGTCATTACTACAACATGTATTTAGAAGGTATTTATTCTGATGTCTTCCGTCATCGCTCTACAATTTATAGACAATGTTTTTGAATTTTCTTCATTACTTTTACAACATTAGCAAATTTTTTCCACCTAGTCTAAAAACTTTTGCATTCAAATCTCTAATGGCCTAATTTAAAAAAAAAAAAAAATGAAACAGTGAACCCGCGACTCGTCTTTATTGATCATTAAGACTGATTTGAATTTTTTTCTGGCCTCTGTTCAAAAGGTTTTGATTATTCTGTTTTGAATTAGAACCTTTCAAGACTCATAAGTTTCTTTCTCGAGTTCAACCGACTCCGTAGTGCTTCTTCAATCTCCACCTTTGTTTTGTTGTTCATACATTGTATTTGGGCTTGTAGGGACCCAGCAATTCATCCAACATCATGGTATGCAAGATCGTTTGACTCTTTCATTAATGTCAGTTGCCACCTTGTATTTCAATAGCGCTGTGCGAAAACTTTAAAATTGGGGTAATATTCACCGTTTGCTTTCATCTAATTGGCAAGAGCCAAGGACCTTGAATAACCATCATAAATTCCTTTTTCTCTCTCTCTCCTTTTTTTTTTTTTTTCAAAATTGCCTTTCAAATTCTCAGATTGAAGTCTTTCCTTTCATTCCGTTTGTAAATATTTATCAACATATCTCAAGAATTTTTGCAATTTTTTTCATAAGCAGGTAGTTCAAACATATTAATTATTAACTAACAATTGTTAGTAGGTTGTACTTAGTTTGAAGAAATTTTGGAAGAGAAATTTAAGAAGCCATGAATATGTATAGTGTATAGCACTAGACATGATCCTACAAAACTAGACATGACTTTTGCTTTCAAGAATTACGTTATTTCAACTTAAATTAAAAATTATGATAATTTAAGATTGGACATATCTAATCAGAAATTTATGTTTAAAACATAACATTTGGCTAAAAAATCATGACTCTTAGTGTCAATAGACATATTGTTTCAAGTCTATAAATTGAGGCTTGAATCAGAATTTTTTTCATTACAATTTCTTCATGCAATCTTACTTTCTCTTAAGTTTAACATCATCACAACAACATTTTTCATTTTTTTGTTTTTTGAGAGAGTATTTAGTTGTGTTAGTTATACTTTAGGGGTTTTATTGTATCCTAAAGATGATTTGTCATATCCTTGCAATATCATATTTTTAGTGGAGGGAAATATCACCTTAAAGAAAGTGATCTACACCCCTCAAAGCCTTCCAATGTTTCGTTGTCTAAACATATTTCTTTAACAATTTTAAGCTAATATTTACCTTTGATGGCCTCAACAAAATTAGATTTTGCTTGTAACAAATTCCTTGATCCAGAAGTCTACAAGTTAGAACATTTTGACGGCACAAACGTCACTCGTTGGAAAGATAAAATTATGTTTTTTCTTACTGAATTAAGTGTCTACTATTTGTTGGACTTGAGTTTGACAAATATGCCTCCACCAAGTGATGAAGATGGTGATGAGACAAGGGCCACTTGCAAACGAAGAGAAGAATATGAGGTTCGTTGCAGGGGGTACATCCTAAACTCTCCCTCGGATCATTTATGTGATCTCTATAGGCCAATTCAATATTCAAAGGAAATTTGGAGTGCACTTCTGAAAAACAAGGTACGAGCAAATTTACTTGCATGAAATATCTTCAATTTCAAATGGTTGATAATAAATATGTTATGAATCAAGTAGAATGATTGAAAATCTTGGAAGGTCTATTAGTCAACTAGAATATGTCACTACTATTGGAAGTTTATTGAATGTCATGCATTGCACTAGAGCAGACATTGCTTTTGCAGTTTGTAAACTTTCAAGATACACATGTAATCCTAGTAAAGATCATTGGAAAGCTATTGGTGAGATACTCGATTATCTTAAATATACTAAATCATATGGTTTAGTTTATAATAGTTTTTCAGCAAGTTGGATTACAATATAGGTGACAATAAATTAACATCTGGTTAGATATTCACCCAAGGTGGCGAAGCTTTTTCTTGGGCTTCTAAGAAATAGACGGTTATTACCCATTCTACAATAGAATCTGAGTTCATAACTTTAGTAGCTGTAGGAAAAAGGCTAAGTGGTTAAAGAATTTATCAATGGACATGGAGTTGTGGCTATAACCAATGCCAATAGTCTTTTTACACTATGATAGTCAAGCAACTATGTCTAGGGCCTTTTGGAAAGTTTAAAAGGAAAAATCTAGACATACTGCTTTGAGACATGAGTACATAAGACAACTAATTTCATATGGTATTATTACAATTGTTTATGTAAAGTTTATTAATAATTTGGTTGTTCCATTGACAAAAGCACTCACAAGGGACATGGTTAAGAATATAGCCATACAAATGAGTTTAAAATTATTTTAGATAAATTGTTGCCAATAACAGGAACCCAACCTTTCTATTTTAAGAAAAAGGTTTAATGGGTAACAACAAGGAATTGATTTGCAACTAGAGCAAGTATTTGGACTAATAAAGTACTTAGAAAAGGAGGTTGAGTAACAATTACTCTTAATGAAGCAAAAGTTGTTTAAGAAAATAAGGAGTTCGTATAACAAAGTATAGGAGCTTTACCTAACTAAACATAAAGAGTGGTGCCACTCTTAGCAAAAGTGAGAATAACTTTTGTAAATGTTCATGGATACAAGATTGTAGCATAAGGCCAAACAACGGTGCTAAACTACCGGTAATAAATTATGAATAAAAAAGAGGTTCATATGTGTGATATTTTTGATTTTGATACCATAAAATCTTAGTTTAAAGCAAATATTTAGTTACTGTAGATTTTATCAAAATTTTGAAATATTAACACTAAAAAAAAGTTTAACTGTAGAAAAACTTCCTTTAAATCTATATGTGTTGATGTTGGTTAATAAATACAACCTAAGTGGGGGATTGTTAGTAGCTAGTAGTTAGTTTGGATAAATTTTGGAAGAAAAATTTAAGAAGCCATGAATATATATATATATATGGTTTAATAATAATTTTTGACACTGGATATAATCCTACAAAACTAGACATGACTTTACTATCAAAAGTTACATTGTTTCAACTTAAACTAAAAACTGTGATCATTCAAAATTGAACATGTCTAATCGATAAGTTATGTTTAAAATACAACGTTTGGTTCAAAAATCATGACTCTTGGTGTCAATAGACATATTGTTTCAAGTCTATAAATTGAGGTTTGAATTAGATTTTTTTCATTCCAATTTCTCTATAAAATCTTATTTTCTCTTTAGTTCAACATAATCATATTAATATTATTCATTTTGTGTTTTTTGGGAGAGTATTTTGAAGTGTTTACTATTACTCTAGACGTTTTGTTGTATCTTGGAAATTATTTACTATATCTCTATAATACCATATTTCTAGTGGGGCAAATATCACCTTAAAGAAAGTGATTTACGCCCCTTAAAGCGTTCTAACAATTCTTTGTTCAAACACATTTTTCTAACAATGTGTGGCCTTAAATCCATTTATTTATCATATATATGTTATTATATTTATTAGTTTACGTGTTGTTTTCTCACTGGAAGATTTGGAAGTCGACAAAAAATAAACATCACAATCAATTTTGAAGTAAAAAATTTTACACATGTGTAGAAAACACGCGCCTGTAAAGTAATGTAATGGAGTTTTCGATAACATGAATTAGTTCCTTTTGTTGAGCTTCAAATTTTATAAAGATATCCAGCTCGAGTTAAATGTTTGTAAATGACGTGTCTTGATGCAGTCGGTGGCGAGATTGAGTGAGCCAAATTTAATGGTCATATTTTAAGTGTCCTAAGGCGTAATAATGAAATTGGACTTTAGGCCAAGCCACCGATAAAGAACGAATTCCACAACTAATCTCGGTTAGGGATCGATAATTAATTTTAACACAACTTAAAGAGTTTTGAATTTTCTTTTCCATTTTCTTTAATCACTGATTTTCATTACAACTCAAAGGGTCTATTTATAAGTCTTGAGACACACTCCAAGCTCAGCTAATAACTTAAAAACTTTTAAATATACCACATAGAAAACTAAGACTTCAATTCCCATAGAGCTTGAAAATTTGATGTCGATTGATAGCTATTGACTTCCCCTTCATCACTTGTCAAGCAATACCTTTCTTATTTCATATGATCATATTTCTAACGAGTAGAATGGTCGAAATCTATTTTGTTGTTATGAATTTTTATGGGTCATGTAATTGGTTTGGGTCCAGTGAGTTGCACTATCTTGGGTTGAGTGTTTAGAGAACCTGCATCATCATCTCTGGTTTGATGACGATTTGATCCAGATATGTATTTGAATGTCTTATTCAAGTTCAACTAATAGGAAACCTTCTAATGTGAGCTAACATCAATAATGATTTTAGTTTAATAAAACTAAGTAATTAAACAATCTAATGACAATTTATATATGCACTTTAATATTCAATAAAGATATGTTCAATATACTTAAAGGTTATAATTTGAATATACAACATTAGTGTGGGTTGTAATGTTTATTAGACCTTTGATGGAGAGTTCATTAGCCTACTATATATTTGTCAGGTAACCTCTCCAAAACTTATACAGTATAACTTTACTTATTGGAATTTGTCATAGAAGAAGGTCATAGAGTGGAATACCAGTCACTCTAGCTAATTTCGAAAGATCTATGGATTCAGATTGTATGACATTCCAATCATTTTTATAATCCAAAAGTTTTGATTCAGTATTTTATATTTTGTTTACAGATCCTACTGATTAGGATTGCATGATTTTATGTTTGTTAATGTAAATAAAAGCTTACACCAACAATAATAATTAGAAGGGAAGCGAGTATCAAATAAGCAAACAAGAAGTCATGTTAAGATTCTTGTACTTGATCTAGAAACAGATCATGTACATTTATAAAAAAATCAGTTTCCATGGTTTGTTCTTTTCATTTTATCGGCAAATATGATACTAAGTTAAATTAATAAGAAATTTGTAATAACCCCCTTCAGAAGGACTATCCTCTAAATGAAAGTATTACTAACATTAACTTCAAGGGCATGCATTTTCAAAACATATAAATAAATAATAAAAACACCATAATAAATTTTAAATAAAGCCTAGAAAACACTTTATTAGAACATGTTGCAAAAAACGTGCAAAAGACATCTTAATTACATTAAACAAAGCCAAGTATTCTAACAACCATAATAAAGTACTTATAATTCATTAAAAGGTGTTTATTACATAAAAGATAAAACAACATATTTGCCCCTATTGCTTTCACCAGTTATAGCCTCACATTGCACCTATCACTCAACTTTATCTCCTAGAAAACAAACAAAATAGGAAATGGTAAATAATAAACACCCAGTAAGTAGGAGCACAATGTAAAACATATTAAATTCCTATCTTGACTTTAGGCTCAACTCACCCTAACTGGTTGTTGAGAGTAAGCTATTTACTCTACATGGATGGTGTGAACCTAGCTTTCAACTAACTAAACTCTTGAGACCTACTGGCTCTCTCTAGCCTACCTCACTAATTTTTTATCCTATGTCTAATATCTCATGGTTTCCTAAGGTCCTATTA
The DNA here is from genome assembly GCF_011075055.1 of Mangifera indica. Lineage (NCBI taxonomy): Eukaryota > Viridiplantae > Streptophyta > Magnoliopsida > Sapindales > Anacardiaceae > Mangifera > Mangifera indica. Next base: position 3,814,769 of record NC_058148.1, read on the forward strand.
TTGAACACTAACAGGTGAAAACTTGTTTAACCTTAAACTAAATTGAAATTGAATTGTCAATCTGACTAAGTCAAAACAAGGGTTTGCACCTTGGCCACATCATTATCATAACTATACAGTTCATTCCTTACACCACTATTGAATTATGGTTAAACTCAAGCTAACTACGACTTACCATAACTTACTATGGGTGATTGGGTTCTACTACGAACCATTAGCCCTTTTGTGAACCATGCCCTACTATGGATAGTGTAAGGAGTATCTCACAAGTGCTCCCTCGTAACAACCATAATATTTATACCTCTGACTTTGGCACCATTATACTTAGGGCTGAACTCGAACTGAGCCCGTTCAAGCTCGAGCTCGAATGAGCCCGAAATGAGCCAACCCTATAAGAGCTTGATCGAGCTACTCGTCAAATTTTTTAATTAAAAATGTTGATATAAAACGACGTTATTTTTACCAATATGTATTAGAACGACGTCGTTTTAATAACAAAAAATGAGTCGAGCTGAATTTGAATCAAGTTCAAGCTTGGCTTTCATGAGCTCGAACTCGAGCTCAACTATATGTAAACTGAGCCAAGCTCGAGCTCGGCTCAGCTTGAATCCAACCCTAATTATACTAAACATTCATGCTAACTCGAGCTACCTAATCGTGTTCTCATTATACTTACATCTTTTTAGTTATGTAACTTAGACTCTTGAAACTGTATCTTATTTTATAGGTCTTACTTTTACACTTGGACTTTTCAGGATTCGTTACTCTTCTTAAGTTATTTGAACAAACTATTCCTTTCCTGTGAACGTTTGTTCATGGCGAATAGACATTCTAGCTTTGATGAACATCTATCATTCTTCCTTTTTGCTAGTTTTTAGGCTTTATGTAATATTCTTAAATTAATAAAAAGGGTAATTTGGTTATTTTGTTACCATTCAATGTTATATTTACCATCGAATTATTTTTTTGAGTGTAAATGGGTGTATGAGCCTCTATACATAAATTGTATACATCTGAGAGTAAACTCGGACGAACATTACTTGACTATATATATATATGTGTGTGTGTGTGTGTGTTTATGTTTGAATATAATATATATATATATATATATATATATGAGCAATGCTATATGTATCCATTTTTGATACACAATTTATATACACAGTGATGTGTCATCATGTAATTAGGGGATTTTAAAACATGTGTCATCATATGATAAAGAAACATCCAATTACATAATAACACATCATCTGTGTACACAAATTGTGTATCAAAAATGGGTACACATAGTTTTATTGATATATATATATATATATATATATATATATATAGGTATGAGTAAAATTATTTGAGAGGCAGTGTATATATATGGGAATACAAATCCCAAAAGTCAATTTTCAACCGACTTTGCGCAAAGTATCTCATTCAAATTTGGCAGTTACTCTTAGTGGGATAACGCTTGCCGTGAATCGCTCTATTGAATGACGTTTTGGAAGAAACGATATAAAATGAAGAGATAGGTTCAGAAGGCTCTCAGAAGAACATTATTTTCCTCTTTATGCTTCCTTTTACAAAAATTTTATCTCTTTCCCTGTACGCACGAAAATACTTCCAAAATTCTCTTCTTGCACAATAAAGGAGGGAGAAAGACCTTTTGTTCACTAGCTAGAGAAAGAAGTCACTAGAGGAGAAGTAGGCCATTAACCCATTCTTTTGCACTGGAATTTGTTGTATAAAGTCTAGAATGTTGTCAATGCGTATTTTGAATCTCTTAGAAAGTATGGTTGACATGGTGTGTTATGTAATTTTGATATGTGTATACATATATCTATATCTAGAAAGAGAGAGAGAGATATATATATATATATATATATAGAGGGAGAGAAATTTTGCATGAACTTAAGATTCTGGAAAAATTTTGGAAGCCATAACGCCTTTGTATATGTATATCATGACATTATGATGGTGCGATTCGAAAACTTGAGAGTCGAAAGGCCTTAACCGAACCATGGTTAAGTCATTGTCCGATGTCGTCAGGGTTTGATTCACTCCACAGATGTCGATAGTACTTTATAGTTGTCGACATGTGGTGTGCACAAAGAACGTGCCATGCGCATGCCAAACGAGCACCAGATAGGTTAGCTATGTTGCTTGCACGCAAGCCATGTGATGTATTCACCTGTCATGGGCGAAATTATCGTTGTTTTCTTTCTCCAGAAAGCCAAAGTCTGTAACGTTTGAAAAAAAAAAAAAGAAAGAAGAAGAAGAAGAATAATTTCGTCACTGTTTGGGAAAAAAAGAAAAGAAAAGAAAGAATTTTTGACATGTGTTTAGTTGCTTTTGGGAGATAGGATATGGTGCATGCATCCACACATGTTATAATGCACCTACCTTTTTAAGAACAAAATCTTAGCCATCAATTATGGATTCTTAGGTTTGCTAAATGAATAAAGTGTGTTCTTTGGACATTTTGGGTGATTATATGAATAAATTAACTTATTGTCTTAAATAACAATTACGTGAATGTTTTTTGTATTTTTTTAATCGATAAATTGTATGAATTAATATAATCACATTTAAGGTATAAATAATACAAGTAGTAATTGGAGACCAATGGACGAGACGTCCCATCCTCGAGGATGTCGAATCGATTGATGAGACGTCTTGGTTTAAATTAATGAGAAATTAGAATTTTACTAGATACATGATTATGATATTAGTAACATCTGGGATGGATGTTCGAAATTGAGGATTAAAAGATAAGAGGTATCTGAGATTGATGCCCTCCAACACAATGACGTAAGAGGCACCTGAAACGGGTGTAATTAAATGGGTTAACACATTGATGCTGCACTTTGGCTAAAATTATTTTATTTATATTTCGCTCATTATTATGATAATAATTTACTTTATGTAATTTATACATTTCAGGATTGTTATTTTATCTACAATTCCTGAAGTTATCTTGGGAGATTTTGGCATGCTTGATTTCTATTAAATATTTTGTAAGGATACTTCATGAGTAACAGTTGCATTCTATTATTATTATTAAAATACCTAAATATACAAATAATAACAATTACTGTTAGAGGTCTGTTCTTGAAAAGGGATGTTACATTTTTGGTATCAGAGCACGGTTTTGAGGACCCAAAAAAAAAAAAAAAAGAAATGAATTGAAAATGATTTCCTTTATAACATGTGTATAAATTATTAGCTAAAATAGTGTTGACCGCTCCCGTGCCCTAACCACTGTAAGTAAATACCTACTGTAAATATAGATATACCTTATTCAAAGTACTATGTGGTTTTTACAGGAAGAGAAAGAATATGAGAAGGTCTAGCAGATTGAATACTCCCATCCCAGAGGAAAGCCATTCAGAGGCCCCGACACCAGTTTCAACACCAATCCCAACATTAAGGATGGTTGAGATATCTGAGATTAGAAATATTGTTCAAGAAGTATTGAGAGAGCACCGAGAGTTATCTGCCAGTGTTGGGCATTCAGTTGAAGCACCAGTGGCTTCGGTCTAACCAACACCTATTTAGCAGCCAACTCAACCCCTTACTCAACGAATGATTGACATAAGGGGACATACACACCCAATATATAGATTAGCAGGTAGATATTAGCTTTTAGAATTCAGGGGTACCACAGATCCAATTGTGGCCCTTGAGTGTTGTAGAGGAGGCTATGGCCATGTTTATTATGACTGATCAGGAAAAGGTGAGGTATGCTACCTACTTACTCAAAGGAGATGCCAAGGCTTGGTGAAGACTCATGTGTACCATTCGAAACTGTAGAGGGTATGTCATAGGTCGATTTCAGACAGATATTTGATGAGGAGTACAGGTCAACAGATTATGTGATAATCCTGAACCCAAGAGTTCTTCAGTTTAAGATAAGGTAACATGACAGTTCTAGAATATTCTACTCGATTCAATGCTCTTGTTGTGTATACCCCAAGAGTAACTGGTATGGTTCAAGGTAAGATAAAGATGTTTGTTTAAGGACTCCAAGCTAGCATTACTAAGGAGGTGATGGTGGGGGAGTATGCCCCCGCTACCTATTCTGAGGCCCTAAATAAGGCCATGCATGCAGAGATTATGTTGGAACGTATAGATCGAGAAAGGGACTTACAAATAACAGATAGAAGGATTAGTCATGGTACAATTTCAAGAAAGGTGACCAATCGGGGAATCAATAGAAACAAAAACCGAAAAAGAAAGAGAATCTTTAAGTTGAAAGGCCTAAGAAGAGGCAATAAAGATAAGAGGCCCCATCGAGAGGAACTTCTTACATGCCAGAGATGCGATCGTAAGCACCTAAGTGAATATAAGTCTAGTCAGAGGATTTGTTATAAGTGCGAACAACTAGGACATTTTGCCAGAAAGTATCCTACCAAAATTGGTGTGACTCCAACAAGACCAAAGCAACCTACAGGTAGAGGACAGGTTAGGGTATACACCATTACACAGGCACAAGCGGAGGCCTACCCATCAGCCGGGATAGGTTAGTTACTTTTCTATACTGTTCCTTTATATGCTTTGATTGATTCGGGTGTCACACATAGTTTTATAGCTCAGGGATTAGTTGAGAGATTAGGACTAAAACCCATAGTAGTAAACCACATCAGTATCAAAATGCTAGATGGTGACAAGATATTGAGTGATAGTATGTTGTTGCATCAAATGGTGGTGTTAAAAAAACGAGAACTAATAATAGATCTAATCATGCTTGAGATACCTGATTTTGATATGATCTTGGGAGTGGACTTTCTTAGCAAGTATGAGGTTGAGATCGACTATAAGAAAAAGAAAGTCAAGTTCAACTTGGATAATGGTGATGAATTCTCGTTTGGTGAATGTCGACTATTAACCATGATGATTAGTAGTGTCAAAGCTCGAAAAATGTTGAGTAAGGGATGTATTGGATATCTAGCACATGTGGTGGATAAATCTAATTCTAAGACAACTCTGAGTGTAGGAAACACTCTAGTAGTTTGTGAATTTCCAGACGTGTTCCCTGATAACTTACCAGGACTAGCACTTGAGAGAGAGGTAGAGTTCAGCATCGAGTTAGCCCCGAGAACAACACCGATGTCGAAGGCACCTTATCGTATGGCCTAGCAGAACTTCAAGAATTAAAGAAACAACTACATAAACTACTTGATAGTGGGTTTATTCGACCGAGTCATTCACCATAAGGTACACCAATCCTCTTTGTCAAAAAGAGGACTCAACTAAGTAACCATTAAAAATAAATACCCATTACCAAGAATTGATGATTTGTTCGACCAATTGAGAGCAGCTACAGTATTTTCAAAGATAGACTTGAGGTCTGGATATCATTAGGTTCGAGTTGCAGAGAAGGATATCCCAAAAACTGTATTTAGAACTAGATATGGACATTATGAATTTGTGGTGATGCCCTTTGGGTTAACTAATGCTCCAACAGTTTTCATGGATCTTATGAACAGGGTGTTTCAAGATTGGTTAGATAACTTCATCGTAGTATTTATCGATGACATTTTGATATATTCCAAGACTCGGGAAGATCATGAGCAATATCTGAAATTGGTGTTCAAAGACTAAGGGATCATCAATTATATGCCAAATTCTTTAAGCGTGAGTTCTGGTTGATGGTATTTCCGTAGACTCGAGTAAAGTTAAGACTGTAATGGAATGGTAGAGACCAAGATCAGCTAAGAAAGTTAGAAGTTTCTTAGGGTTAGTGGGCTATTACAGACGGTTCATCGAGGAATTTTCTAAATTAGCCCGAACATTGACAGAATTGACTCACAAAGATGTTTTCTTCCATTATTCTTCGAATTGTGAAGATAGTTTATAGGCCTTGAAACAAAGACTAACTACGACTCTGGTCTTAACTCTACTGATTGATGGTGAGGGATATGACTTGTATACAGATGCTTCTCATCAAGGATTTGGAGTTGTCTTGATGCAAAGGGGCAAGGTAATTACATATACCTCTTGCCAACTGAAAGATTATGAAAATAGGTATTCGACTCACGATCTAGAGTTGGCTGCAATAGTATTTACCCTTAAGATTTGGCGCCATTATTTGTATGGGGTGAAGATGAACTTATACACTGATCACAAAAGCTTAAAATATTTCTTCACTCAGAGAGAATTGAATATGCGACAACATCGATGGTTAGAATTAGTTAAAGATTATGATGTGGATATCAAATACTATCCAGGTAAGACTAATGTAGTGGTCGATGCTTTGAGTAGGAAGGTAATATTGTCTCACACGACTATATCCCCTGAGTTACAACGAGATATCCTCTGTGAGCAAATTGAGATGGTCACTGGGTTGTTGGCTAAATTGGATATCAAATCAAATCTATTAGATGAAATCAAAGTGAGACAAGCTTCTGATGATTGGTGTGCACAAATGATACAAAGGGTTATTGAAGAACTTGAATCAGATTTTCAAATGGTTAATAGGGTCTTGAGATTCAGAGATCGCATATGCATCCCTCAGGATGATGACTTGAGAACTTAGATTCTAACAGAGGCACATAGTACACTTTACACTGCCCACCCCGAGAGTATGAAAATATACCAAGACTTAAGAAGAACATACTGGTGGCCTGGTATGAAAAAGGCAGTGGTAGATTTTGTGTCAAAGTGTATGGTATGTCAACAGGTTAAGGCAGAACATCAACGACCCTCCGGTTTATTACAACCTTTAACCATACTCAAGTGGAAATGGGGCGAGGTCTCAATGAACTTTATGGTAGGATTACCAAAGGTTAGAGGTGAATTCAATGTCTTGTGGGTTATTGTGGATCGATTGACTAAGTTGGCACACTTCATTCCAGTTAGAGATAATATGGGCATAGATCAACTGGGACATATCTACGTAAGAGAAATAATCAAACTTTATGGAGTGCCAAAGAGGATTGTGTCGGATAGGGATATACAACTTGTTTCAGCTTTCGGGTAGAGTTTACAGAAGGCATTAGGAACTCAATTATCTTTCAGTACAACATATCACCCTCAATCAGATGGTTAAACAGAGAAAGTTAATCAAGTGATTGAGGATATGTTAAGGGCATGTTGTCTAGATCATGGCACAAGTTGGATTGATGTTTTACCTCTGATAGAGTTCATATATAATAATAGCTATCAGACAACTATTTAGATGGCCCTATACGAGGCCCTTTATAGGAGGAAATATCGATCACCATTGCATTGGGATGAGATTAGAGAGAAAGATGAATTGACTAGCATTTTAAGGCCTGAGATGATCCAACAAATGATTGATCAGGTGAGGTTGATTCGGGAAAGGATAAAACAAACACAAGACAGACAAAAGAGTTGGGCTAATCAAAGGAGACGTGATTTAGAGTTTAAGGTCGGTAAGTATGTGCTTGTCAAGGTTGCCCTTTATCGACATGTTATGAGATTTGGTAGAAAAGGGAAGTTAGCACCTCGATATATTGGGTCATATGAAATCATTGAAAGGATTAGTAAGGTGACATATCGACTTGTATTGCCAACAAGCATGAGACGTATTCATAATGTGTTTCATGTATCATTGTTACGTAAATGTCTTGGGGATCCATCCTCATTGGTTAGAATCGAAAATGTTGAGCTAGAAGACAGTTTGGTATATGAGGAGGGCCTTGCACAGATTGTGGATTGACAAATTAAGATACTTAAGCGCCAACAAATTCCTTTGGTCAAGGTTAAATGGCAAAATCACCAGGTAGAAGAGGCTATTTGGCAAATAAAGGAGGACATAAGGCAGAGATTTCCTCAACTATTTGAATGAATTTTGAGGCCGAAATTCTTTTTAAGGGGGGAGAAATGTAAAATTCTTAAATTAACAAAAAGGGTAATTTGGTCATTTTGTTATCATTCAATGTTACATTTACCATCGAATTATTTTTATTGAGTATAAATTATGTGCACGAGCCTGTATACAGAAATTGTATACATCTAAGAGTAAACTCGGACGAACATTATGTGACTATATATATATATATGTGTGTGTGTGTGTTTATGTTTGAATATATATATATATATATATATATAGTTATGAGTAAAATTATTTGGGAGGCAGTGTATATAAATGGGAATATGAATCCCAACAGTCAATTTTCAACTAACTTTGCGCAAAGTATCTCATTCAAATTTGGTAGTTACTCTTGGTAGGATAACGCTTGTCGTGAATCGCTCTGTTGAATGACGTTTTGGAAGAAACGACATAAAATGAAAAGGCAAGTTCAGAAGCCTCTCAGAAGAACATTATTTTCCCTTTATGCTTTTTTTTACAAAAATTTTTCTTTTCCCTTGTACGAACAAAAATACTTCTAGAATTCTCTTCTTGCACAACAAAGGAGAGAGAAAGACCTTCTATTCACCAGCCAAAGAAAGAAGTCACTGAAGAGACCATTGCCATGCAAAGACCGACGTAATCGTCGGAGGAGAGGTAGGCCATTAACCCATTCTTTTGCACTGGAATTTGTTGTATAAAATCTAGAATGTTGTGAATGCGTATTTTGAATCTCTTAGAAAGTATGGTTGACATGGTGTGTTATGTAATTTTGATGTGTGTATACATATATCTATATCTAGAGAGAGAGAAAGAAAGATATAGAGAGAAAGAAACTTTGCATGAACTTAAGATTTTGGAAAAATTTTGGAAGCCATAAAGCCTTTGCATATGTATATTGTGACATTATAATAGTGCGATTCAGAAACTTGAAAGTCAGAAGGCCTTACCTGAACCATGGTTGGGTTACCATCCGATGTTACTAAGGTCCAATTCACTCCACAAATGCCAATAGTATCTTTATAGGCAAGTGCTTTGTTGCTGACATGTGGTGTGCATGAAGGACGTGCCATGCGTATACCGAATGGGCATCAAATAGGTTAGCTATGTTGCTGGCATGCAAGCCATGTGATGTATTCACCTGGCATGGGCGAAATTGTCGTTGTTTTCTTTCTCTAGAAAGCCAAAGTCTGCAATGTTTGAAAAAAAAAAAAAAAGAAAGAAGAAGAAGAATTTCGTCACTGTTTGGAAAAAAAAAAAGAAAAGAAAGAATTTTGACATGTGTTTAGTTGCTTTTGGGAGCTAGGATATGGTGCATGCATCCACACATGTTATAATGCACCTACCTCTTTTAGAACAAAATCTTAGTCATCAATTATGGATTCTTGGGTTTGCTAAGTGAATAAAGTGTGTTCTTAGGAGATTTTGGGTGATTATATACATAAATTAACTTATTGTCTTAAATAATAATTACGTGAATGTTTTTTGTATTTTTTTAATCAATAAATTGTATGAATTAATATAATCACATTTAAGGTATAAACAATACAAGTCATAATTGGAAACCAGTGGACGAGACATCCCAACCTCGAGGATATCGAACCGATTGATAAGACGTCTTGGTTTAAATTAATGAGAAATTAGAATTTTACTAGATACATGGTTATGATGTTAGTAACATCTGGGATGGATGTTCGAAATTGAAGAATAAGAGGTAAGAGGTATCTGAGATTAATGCCCTCTAACATAATGACGTAATAGGCACCTCAGACGAGTGTCCAATTAAATGCGTCAGGGACATGCGTGACGGTGAGACTCCGTCAAAAATGCCCACCGGGAACCTCAAATTTATTATAAAAGTCTACTAAGTTTTGCAACTCATATATTTATTTGGGTATTGCAGACAAGAAAAACAACGGGGCAGATGGGGAGGTGAATGGGTTAACACATTGATGCCGCACTTTGGCTAAAATTATTTTATTTCTATTTCACTCATTATTATGATAATAATTTACTTTATGTAATTTATACATTTTAGGATTGTTATTTTATCTACAATTACTGAAGTTATCTTGGGACATTTTGGCACACTTGATTTCTATTAAATATTTTGTGAGGATACTTCATGAGCAACCAATTGCATTCTATTATTATTATGAAAATACCTAAATATATATAAATAATAACAATTACTGCTAGGGGTCTGTTCTTGAAAAAGGATGTTACACTCTAAGGGTTCTCTTGTCATCCTACACTGAGCACGTTCGTTCATAAGCAATGAACATGCATGCTTGACATTTTTTTTTTACGAAGAAGAATGACGAGTAGCACGCATGCACGTTCGTCCTACCTTGTTTGGAAAAAAATTACAAGTCATGAACAAACATTCAAAACACGAAAGAATATATTTCCAAGCACAAAATTTTCATCCGTCCTCGAATAATGGACGTTTATGACGTCTAGTAAGCCTAAAATATATTGTTTTAAAGTTGTACAACATCTAACCCTCTCTAAACAAACATACAAGCATTCCAACATCATTCTAACACTTAAGGTCACACTATAACACATTATACATGTGCATATAATTTGTACATAGATCAACAATTCTAAATCATGCATTTCTTCATCAAAAACTCATTCATGTAATACATGGCATGATCAACATACTACAATCATTCTCTGTCAATTAGTATGCTTAATATCCATAATAATCAATTAAAAATACCTAAATATGCTACACAACGTTGCATTAAAGGGTTAGTCAATATACACACACACATTCAATTTAACAGGTATAATTCGACATCCTAAATTAAGAAGCAAGAAATTGAACCATCCATGCACATATATCAAATACTCTAAATCATGCAATTCTCTATCAATAACTCATTCATGTAATAGATAACATGATCAACATATTACAATCATTCCCCTCAATCAATATGTTTAATATCCATAATAGTCAATCAATCAAAAATACCTAAATATGCTACACAACGTTATATATATATGCACACACACACACATTCAATTTAACAAGTATAATCTGACATCCTAAATCAAGAAGTAAGAAACTGAACCATCCATGCACATCACACCTCAAAACCTTAACCAAACAAAAATACATAAATCAAGGTTAGTGTTCCTACTTACCTCTTGCACACAATTAATAAATACCAAAGGCTACCAATCCCTTTTCTCTCTCTATGATTTTTGCCTGAAAAACTCTATCGGAGATCATCACCTACAATAGAAATTAGCAAAGTTAAATGTCTTCTCTCTATTGCCCCTTTCCCCTAGGGTTTCTACTTTTGTGTGTTTGGGAAAATATCCTCAAAATCACGAAAACATGCCACTTTTAAATACAATTTTCCATAATGGCACAAACGGTTATTCCTCTTGCAGGAGAACATTCGTTTCTTTTGTTTAGAATTGCATTCGTGGCTTTTATCCAACCTATTGATGTCAAGGGCTATGCACAAACTTTCATGGACTAAAAATTAATTTTCATATTGAATTTTAACTTAATCAGGTCCATAGTCAATATAGGTCAACTAGAAATATTTAAAATGACTATTTTAGCCCCAAAATTACCTACTTGTGTTACAAGATTAGCATAATTTAATTCTCTAAATTTACAAATATTCATGAAAAACATTCGGCATTGTGAAATTTGTGATCAAATTCTCCTTTTTTTTTTAATAATGAATAATAGTTACGATAATGAGTTACTAATTCACAAATCTCGCTTGACTTTGAGATATTTCTAAAAGTTGGATAAAATTAAAAAACAAATAAATTAGTCTTTTAAATATCTCTATTAAAAGCCTATGTAAATTCCAAATTAGTTGGTGTAAACTTGACAAATTTTGATTTTAAAAAATATAAATTTGCACCTATCATCTTAATTATTATTATTACTATTAGACAAATTGACTATTTCTTCCACAATTCGATGATATGATAAATTTCTATTTTTTAAGTTTTGAGAAACCAAATTCTCATTTATTATCTATTTTTGTCATTTTTTAAAATGACTCTTTTATCTTTTTATTAAAATTATAAAACTATCATTAACACTTAAAAGAAATATCAAATTACCAATATATATTTATTAGTTTAAAATTTTATTATTTAGACTCAAAAAAATTAATTAACTTTAAAATATAATTTCTTTGAGATGTAACTATCATATTTTAACTACTAAACGATAATAATGAAATTTTAAAATTTTTAAAAATGCCTCTAAACTTTTTTTGAATTTTTAAAAGCGAAATTATGAAAAATGGCCAAAATACCCCTCCATTGAGCAAAAATACCCAAATTCACTATTTTAAAGCAAAAATGCCCAAATTCCCTATTCCTAAACAAAAATGCCCATAGCTTGTTCTAAAATATCAAAATTACCCTTTCCCTTATATATATAAACCCCTTCACTCACTAAATTCGACTTGAAAAAAACTATTCATGGAAAATAAATATTGAGTTGGGGGGAAAAGTTACTTTTTTGAAATTGCAGGGGCGCTAATAGATTAGAAAATTACTGAAGGGGCAAGGGATAAATATTGGATATGTTTGTAGTAGAAATTTTTTCAGGGGGTAAATTGATATTTTTCATACCTAGGGTTTCTCGAAGTGTAATTTTCAAATTTTATACCTGTTTTTTCTGTTTTAGGATTTTTCAATATGTAGTTTTCGAAATTAAGATTTGTTTTTACGATTTTTGTGTTTTTTGGCATATTTTACGATGTAATGACGTAATTTTAACTCAATATTTCAGTTTTTTCGTTTATAGGATATATCGATTCGTATTTTTCATATTTTCGAACGATTTTTAGATTAGTGACATTCTTACGTATTGATTCGTTCTAAAATCTGAAAAATACGAGTTGATATATCCTAAAATGGTGAAATTCGAATTCTATACGTTGATATACCCTAAAATGTGAACAATTGAAAAAACGGAATTAAAATTCAAACTCTATCAATTAAAATACATAAGAATATCATTAATTAAAAAAATTGTTCAGAAATCTGAAAAATATGAATCGATATATCATAAAACGGTGAAATTCAGAAAAACGAAACTGAAACTCAAAAATACGAGTCGATATATCCTATAAACGAAAAAATCGAAATATTAAGTCAAATTAGGTCATTACATCGTAAAATGTGTCTGAAAGGCACAAAAATCAAAAAACTGAATTTCAAATTCAAAAACTACATATTGAAAAACCCTAAAATAGAAAAACGAATATAAAATTCGAAAACTACATGTTGAGAAACCCTAGATGTGAAAAATATCAATTTACCCCCTGCAAAAATTTCTATTACAAACAGGTCCAATATTTATCTCTTGCCTCTTCAGTAATTTTCGAATCTATTACCGCCTCTGCAGATTCAAAAAAGTTAATTTTCCCCCTAACCCACAGTATTCACGGCAGCAGCCCACTATCACATGGCAAATTTCAGAAACGTCTGCAGTGGACTAATCTATGATGACTAGCTCCCTAATGTTTTAAAAAAAACCACTTAACCCCCTAACCCACTGTTAATGTCTCTTGATAGTAGGAGTATTCGTCATGACCGTGGGATCCACTGTTCCCATTGTCGGACTGTCGATTGCTTCAGACGCATTTTCTACCAAAAATTTGTCATTTCGACCTCAAATTTCAGCACAAATCAAATCTAGATAAGCTATAACACAAAATCCGTCAACAAATTCAATGAAAATAGCCAAGAATTAAAACATTTTAAACATTTTTTAAAATCGAAACCCTAAAGTTTCAAACTGCAAAATCTCACTTAAATTTCGATAATATGAACAATAACTTGATTCAAACAAGGTTACGGAAGATATACTAACCTTCTTGACCATTTTCGGTTGTCAGAAAGCAAGCAAATCGTTGAAAATTTGCTTGACAGTGGGACAGTGGAGAGAGCATGATTTTTTCTTTGGATTTGCATAGTGACCGTGGCAGTTTTACAGTGGAAAATATGAAAATTTGCCTTGTTTATATATAGGGCAGTTTGGTCATTTCACAAATATTAGGCATTTTTCTTTAACCTGGTTGTTTTGGATAATTTCGCTTAAACCCCCTTAATTTTGGCATTTTATTATAATTTCCCTTTTTAAAAACCCTCTAAAAATTTTATTAACACTCTTAACATTTTCAAAAATTAAAATTTATCTTCAAACTTTGGAAAATAAAAAATAAAAAATAAATAGAAAATTAAAAATAAAAATAATAAAGAGGAAAAGAGAAAAAAAAATAAATATGAAAAAAAACAAAATATATATATATTAAATGACCCTCGAATTGTTTCATTGAATGAAATTTATTAATGAAAACAAATAACAAAGATGGAAATTTGACTTTTCTAAAACCTAGAAGATGAAAATTATCCTTTCATCAAACCTTGGTTTGGAATTACTCTTTCGGCCTCACTATTATTAATAATTTGTTTATTTTCTTAATTAAGAAAGCCACAAGAAACTTGTAATCCAAGAGTTCTCATTCACTATGGATTTCTTGGATTGGCTCATCAAGTCAACTCATTTGGACTCACTATCTGAAATGAGTGTATCACGTGCAATTGGAACAGTAAAATACAAAGGAAGATGAAAACCAATAGATAAGCAATAAAATCATCAAATTTTCTTGGAAAATTCATAAGCAAAGCGGTAATGTAGCTTTGTCGCTTTATTTCAATTTTAATATTTTAATATTCTAATAGTTAATATATATTGAATTGTGGGGTTCAATGGAAAATCAGCTGAATTGGGTCGGTCTCCAAAAGAAAAAGAATACAATATTGGGTTTTTACTACTGATTACGTTTGTTTTCTGGGGAGATGCATTTTCATATTTATGGATTTTAATATTATGATTATAATTATGATAATTATTATTATTAGTGGTGTATAGGCACATTTCACTCTATAGGTGGGCCATCAAGTTGTTTATGGTCCAGGACCAAACCCATATTCATGTTGCCACGTGGATAATAACGGCTGCATGATATAAGCATGAAGTGTGATGATGATTCACATATATATATATAAAAAAAAAAAAATTAATTTAATTCTATTTAATAAAAACAAAATAAAAACAGATGGCGTTTCTTGGAAGTATCTATTCTAATTCTAAACCCCCCTAGGAATTGATTTGAGTTGTGGGCACTAATTCTATTTAAAGCCTATAAAAATGACAATTTCCTTGTAATGGTTTCATGACGAGGAAAGTAGAAAACATATCAAATCATTTAAGATAACAATAAACACACTAAATATTGATTTTTTTTTTTTAATTAATTGACATTAATGATATCTTTTTCCGCTACCATGTGTTTAAGTGGATGAGAAAATTATTTTATTTAAACCAGAGCAAACTCTACCAATATATATGGGTTTATATTAATTAATGTAATTAAATCCACCTTCTTTTTCACGTAACACTCATTCTCTCTCCACTTTCGTAACACTATAAATATATCACATCCCAACTCTTCCATATCACTATTCTTCCTTCCTTTTATTTTTGTTGAAACATGGGAGATAACATTAATGTTAATGTTAATCTACCGCCTGGGTTTCGTTTTTATCCAACTGATGAAGAGCTTCTTGTCCATTTCCTTCAACGTAGGGCATCTCTCTTACCATGCCATCCTGATGTCATTCCTGATCTTGATCTCTATCCTTATGATCCATGGCAACTTAATGGTGTGTGTATATATATATATATATATCTACATATAGATATTCATTCTTAATTTGTTGATTTTTCTAATTATATGCAATTAAATTAATTACGTGAGCACGCAGGAAAGGCTTTAGCAGAGGGAAACCAATGGTATTTCTATAGTCGAAAGACTCAAAATCGGATCACAAGCAATGGGTATTGGAAGCCAACAGGCATTGAAGAAGCAGTAATTACAAGAGAAAAGAGGAAAATTGGAATCAAGAAATATTTTGTATTCCATCTTGGGGAACCTCCATCTGGTGTTAAAACTAACTGGATATTGCAGGAATACAGCCTCTCAGATTCTGCTGCTTCCTGTGCTACTAGTAGTAGTAATAGTAGGTCGTCTACTAAAAGAAGAGGAAATTTAAAAGCAGTTAAGTCCTACGTTAGATATAAAAATTAATTTATGCATGTATAAGTTAAGTCTTAAGTTTAGTGATAATATAAATGGTTTTGTCTGACTATTTTTCAGGATTTCAGTAAGTGGGTCATCTGTCGAGTTTATGAAAGGAATTGTGATGACGGTGATGATGGAGCAGAACTCTCATGCTTGGATGAAGTGTTCTTATCGTTAGATGATCTTGATGAAATAAGTTTGCCTAATTAGATCCAATCAATTGAGATCTTATTGGTCTAAGAATGAAGGGTTTATCTAAATGTACAATCGCATTATTCCTTTAAGTGATATGATGTATCTTCCAATGAAACAGCTAAATAGAGGAATATACTGCAGTACCGAAATTCTCAATAGCATTGCACATTGGACGTACATTATATTTATGACCAAATTCTTCCTATTTTTACAATTTGAAACGTGTAATTTCCCGCTTGAGTTGCCAAATATTTGCCTGTATAATAGTGGGCCAAATAACAACAAAGCTTCACCTCAAGTTTTGGTGACAAAGATTATATTACACGAATCTAAAACAAGATGGGTATGCTTGGTTTAGCATGCTATATAGCATAATATTAAGCAAATTACGTAGTATAATAGTATTGTGTCCAACATGTCTCATATTTAATTTTTATCTAATCAAAGTAACATGCAGTGTCAATGGCTAATGTAGGGAGCAGGGAAAATGTATGCACTGGCAGAGTTGATGTTTTTCTTTTCTCTTTGTGGAGATATTCACGTGCAGAGATTATAGGGTTTAACGTGAAATGAGGTGGAGCCCAAAATGCACTGTAAGATTGCTGGGCATTTGAGCATTCCTCCTTATAGCCTTTTTAGCTTTTTGTGTTTTGTTGGTATTTGGTAATGGTAGTTGTCTCGTGTCACATTGCTACGGAACAATAATTTTTTATGGGTGCTTGCTTAGGGCAGCTTGGAGTCATGAATGATGCAAGTGCTCACACACTTTAAAATATATTAAAGGCCAAACAACCTGTTCCCACCCAAGGTTTAATGTAATCCAAAGTCTCATCCTTTAACTTTAAAAAACTTAAACACCCATTTATAAATCAATTTCTATTAAAAATATCAATTAAGATTAGGGATAAAATTATCATTTAATAAAAACTTTTATAAAATCAAAGTTTTATCACCTTTTCTCCATAGATTTAAAAATCTATCATTTTTCCCTTCACCTAAGCTTTGAAAAATAAATATTTCCCCCTAGGGTTTGTTGTTTTGTCTTGTTGCGTTTGCTCTAGTGACTGGAGCTGGCAAAGCACCATATTAGTGTTCCTTTCTCTCCTAGATGATGACGAATCATCTTTTAATTGGAGGTGGGTTGATGAATCGTTGGCTCAAAGAAGAAACAAATTTGTGCATCACATAGACCTGTTTCTTCCAGTTGATCTATGCATCACATGTATCTATTTCTTCTAGTCTATTTGTCTGTCAGTTGTCATTGTCTGGGAGAGGGAGGAGTGCCAGTATAGTGGTTGGTTGGCTCTGGTCACCAAAGGAGAAGTAGCAAGGCAAAATAACAAGGGAAAAAATGTTTATTTTTCAAACCTTAGATGGGGGAGGGGAAATGATATATTTTTAAACCCATGAGAAAAAATGTGATAAAACTTTAATTTTATAAAAATTTTTATTAAATGATGATTTTATCTTTAATCTTAACTAAGATTTTTAATAGAAATTGACTCAGGGGTGAGTGTTTGAGTTTTTTAAAGTTAGAGAATGAGACTTTGGGATTACATCAAACCTTGAGTGTGGACAAGTTTATTTTAAGGGATGAATCATTTGCCTTATATAGCATGCTGCTTAAATAGCTATGAAAGCCCAAGCCTCAAACTTTAAATTAGTCCTTCTGTGTTTACAATCAATAAATATATATAGTTATTATTAGTTTTTAAAAGAAAATATTTTTACATTCATACTTTTCTTTGAGACAATCTGTTAAATCCCGCATCTTTTGTAACTTAGTAACTCTAGAGTTAGATTTGAGTCGAGCTAACTCAAACTTAATTGCTAATTTGATTTTGTCAAACCCAAAACGCTTGAATCATAGAAGTTGAGTTTGAGCATAATAAAAAAATTAATTAACTTTAAAGAAGTATTTTAAAAATTTATGATAGGTAAACCTATTATTAGTGGTTGAAGTTTATTTTTTTATTGTAAGATTTTTAACAATATGTTTAGTTATTAAAATTCTTTTCACCTAAGGGAGAATAATATGAAATATATAATTTAGTTCTTTTTTTACTTATGGCCTCCTTTAAAGCACTTTTTGTATGTGTGCATATATATGTATATATATGTATGTATGTATGTATGTGTATATATATGCAATAAGCCAAAGCAGAGGAGAGAATCATACTCTAGCAGTATATATCTCCAAGCTATCCCATCTGGGGTTTTGTATTATCTAATTGCTTGGTTGATCACCAAACCAAGCAAAGTACATATAACTACAAATAGCTTGCCTCCTAGTGTTTTACACAACTACTTCACAAGGTTCAACTAAACATCCCATACTTTTTCTAACTGGAAATTCCTAGAAATCTAAATTGTAATACACTTTGTAAAAACGAGAATGGGAAAATATAGTATAAGAATTACACAAATATAATATAACTAATAATAAAAAATACATTTGTTAAAATAGGGGTTGTAAAATTCAAGTATGAGAAAAATACAGAATGTGTATAAATAAATTTAATATGACACATCATCGATAATACATTTTAAAAAAATATGACAATATCAATCATAATTTTACTATTTTTCATTAATCTCTCGGTTAAAATCAATATAATAATTAATATGTAAAATATTTAAATGACTATTAAAGTTAATATAATATAATACATCATCAAAATTCAAATTATAATATCAAGACTCTTAATAAATACTCCTTTGTGTATATGCGTGCGTGTATATATATATGTGTGTGTGTGTGTGTGTGTGTCCAACGTGATTTAATCTACGAACACATAATCAAACAAATGTTTTGAACACATGGTAAATTTTGAAATTTTGCATGACTAGAGTCATGATTTGGGCACGACTAGAAAAACCTTGGTGGCTAGCAGCAAGAATAAATCACGATTGGACAAAAATTGGTCTAGCTAAGCAAAACACCAAAAAAGAGGCATGGCTGGACAAAAAAATTGTCCAACCATGCAAATCTTATGGTGCCAAGGCACCAAAAGACAAACATGGTTGGACAGAAGTTTGTCTAACCATGCCACTTTCATGGTGCCAAGGCACCATGAAAAGTCATGACTAGACCAATCTTTTAGGATTTTTTTGGTGAAAAAATCCAGAAAATCTTTCAATTTTTGACAAGCCTATCACCAGGGTGACAGAATATGACACATAAATCGTACCTGCACTGGTGGCAATCCTCAAATCATGGAATCAGTAGGATTGGAAGACAATTTCATGCAACAATATGAAACATATGACTTTCGACCAAAAGTTAAACCTATAATATCAACAAAACTCAAACAAAATTAAGAAATCATCATTCAACAATTTAACATAGTTTGTGTTGTATATGATACTAACCAAATCATGCAACAACAAGATTAAAAATTATCTTTATCAATTTTAACAAATTTTGATTAATTTTATTACATGCAATCAATATATAAAATTAATCAAAACTAACAACAGGTATATATTTTCATGAAAATATGCTAAATAGTGGTTTTGATACCATATAGAGTTTCCAAGGTATTAATAATCAATAACACAACATAATTTAACAATTTTTCAAGTCAAACAAGTTTAAAAAACCTTAACCAAGATACCCATTTCAAAACATATATTCATGAAAACATAAAACACTCATAGGGTGTTTTAGATTTATACCTACATTGATAGCTTTTTCAAATATTTATGTGGCTTGAGATCGAATGCTATCCAACCCTTGAGAGGTAGCGCCTTGTTATCCATGTAGAACACAAACATATCTAGAGAAAATCTAGGTGAAGAAGTTGCAAGGGCTCTTGATTCGACTCTCAGTGTTCACAGAGGAAAAAAATAGAGGAACAACGAATGGGTTTCCCTTTGTGTATATAGTATGTCTTACAAAAAATTTATGTCTTTTATTTTATATGTGCAAGTGTCCAAGTACAATTGGAATTCCAAGTAGGCAGGACACCTTTAGCACACATGCACGTTTGGCATGTAAAATATCCAATCGACATATCTCACTTGCACGGTTGACACACTTAAATGTGTCGATCAACAAGCTTAATTGCTTGCATAGTTGGCACACTTAAGGGTGCCAACCAACAAGCTTTATTTCATGGTATCGATTAACATCATGCATTTGCATGGCTAGCATTATCATATCAAGTGCACAAGTGGCACTCGGTCAAGGCATAATCAAACTCAAGTCTTTTCAACCCATTAGGCAAACTCGGTCTATTCGTATTCTTTCTCTTAACTTTGAACACCAAGATTGTCAACTAATAATATACTTTTTTTAGTTTGATTCAACTCATCTGTATGTGTGACCCATAAGTTTTCCATCTAACCAATAGTATCTAAATTTAGGGTAAATCCAAACACAAATCAAAATTGTCCTTTAGCAAAACATCATGACTACCCAAATGACAAAGTGTTAGTGGATATCTCTTAAGTTTTTATAATATCATAGTTACATGCAATTCAACCTTTTCATCAACTAATATCTCTCAAAGTTGAGATATAGAAATGTATCTATCTCAGTGATTCTTTAATATGAATTGACACATATTAATGACTAACATAGATTAGTTATAACCTTATCCCGTTGTGGCCATATATTCAAACAATCATTAATGTCATTTACTATTTTTATGTGAGACATCTTCTCTTGTGCTTAGGAGTGATGAATCTTTTATCAATCAACTATAGCCTCCATGTATCTCATGACATGACCGATTACTACTTTTATAGTTACCCCAATTATGACAAAACATTGGATAACGTCAAACCATATCAATCTTTACACAACACAGTTTGACCACCTCAAGTCAAAAGATCACATGCACTCATGGTGTTTAAAAGATTTATTTCATAGACACTAGAGCAACCATCCATATGGATATCCTCTAGTTAGGTCTGTTTGATGAATATATCTACAATGTGTACCTATGTGTTGCACTAAACTATCTACAACAGCTTTGATACATGAGAACTGTCTCTACTTTTGGTAGGGTTGTTTAACACTATGATTATTTCATCATCATTACTCTTGCCCTTATTCATTACAATATTGGGATTATGAAAGTTTCTAGAATGACCACTTATGGTATATATAGGGTTCCCATGATCAGTCGTTTAATTCCTTAGTCATAGTTCTATCATTTTAAATGCATGTTATTCGTATGATTATATAAATAAACAACATATGAATTAAATAATAATAAATCCTTTTATTAATGATTAATATAAAATTACATCAACAAATGTCAAATATGATTGGCTCACGACACCTAACTTAACAATCTCTCACTTATATTATAACCAATCGGTAATATATCTAATGTTAAATTTGACTACATGCCTATCATGCTTCTACTGCGATAAAGGCTTTATTAATGAGTCAACTAAATTGTCATCTGTATCAATCCTCACTATTTGTATGTCACCTCATTTAATAATTTCATGGATAAGATAATATTGCTTGAGTATGTGCTTAAACCTTTGATAAGACTGCAACTCCTTTGATTGAGCAATCTCTCATTGTTGTTGCAATGGAGTTTAATCAGCTCGATGATACTTGAAACCACTCCAAGTCTAATTACAAACTTTTTTATCTATACAACCTCTTTTGTCACTCTTGAGAGTGTAATGTATTTAAAATTTGTTGTAAAATCAACCACAATACTTTGCTTGGAGATTTTCCAGTGAACTACAACACCATTCAAATAAAATACAAATCCTAATTGAGATTTGTAATCATCCAATCAGTTTAGAAACTAACATCACTGTAAACTCTAACAGTGAGTTTAGATTCCCTTCCATCAACCAAGAATGCATTTTTAGCCTTTCTTAGATACTTTAAGATGTTCTTAACAATCATCTAGTGTTTTTCATCTAGATCAGATTGATATCTACTATAAACATTCAAAGTGTATGAGACATCAATCTTTGTACATAGCATGACATACATGATTGAACTTATAACCAAGGCCTA
Source organism: Mangifera indica (assembly GCF_011075055.1). Classification (NCBI taxonomy): domain Eukaryota; kingdom Viridiplantae; phylum Streptophyta; class Magnoliopsida; order Sapindales; family Anacardiaceae; genus Mangifera; species Mangifera indica. The sequence continues at coordinate 3,836,907 of NC_058148.1, forward strand.
TGAGATCTTTTTCATCTTATCTCTCTTAGATTGTGTACTTGGACATATGTCCTTTGAAAGATATAAACCATGGGACATGAGTAAAAATCTTTTCTTAGATTCTTTCATATAGAATCTAGTCAATATCTTGTCTATGTTTATGCTTTGACTTAGGCCTAGTAGTTTACACTCTTTATCTCGGTATATTTTAATCTAAAAAAATGTAGGTTATCTCTCCTAAGTCTTTTAAGAGAAACATTTGGATAACTAAGCTTTTACTGACTGTAAGTTTAGTATGTCATTTCTAATAATCTAGATGTCATCAACATATAATGCTAGAAATACAATCACACTCTCACTGACCTTTTTATACATACCTAATGCATATTTGTTTTTTATGAATCTGAACTCTCGAACAATTTCATCAAAATGAATATTTCAACTCCTCGGAGTCTCCTTAAGTCTATAAATAGACTTTTGCAATTTGTATACTTTATCTACCTGTCCAGCAAGGCATATAGACGTCTTTTACATAGTCAATGTTCAAGAAAGTAGTCTTGACATCTATCTAAAAGATTTCATAGTTATAGTATACAGTTATAACAAACATAATCCTAACAAACTTAAACATGACAACTGGCAAAAAAGTTTCATCATAGCGAATGTCATACTTTTAAGTGAAATATTTGACAACCAATCATGCTTTATAGGTATGCATGTTACCTTCCAAGCTTATTTTCTTTTTTAAAACCCATTTGCACCTTACAAGTTTTACCTTTTTTAGGTGCATTCACCAAAATCCATACTTGGTTTTAGTATATGAAGTCTATTTCAGATTTCATAGCATCTAACCATTTGTCAGAATCTTGACTCGAGAAAGCATCTTCATACCAATACATCACCATGCTGAGTTAGGAGAAAACCAAATATATTTAGCTCGTGATGTACTCATGCAGAACTATGTAACTTTTATATATGTTATGGTTGTTCCACTTGAGGTGAAGGAACTTTCTCACCATGATCAACCATTTGTTATGGTACATCATCCTATAGGAACTTTATTGAGTTCTACCTTTCTTCCACAGATTCTCTTAATAATAAATTCCTTCTCAAGGAACACACCGATTTGATTAACAAAGGTTTTTTACTCCTCTGGGTGATAAAAACAATATCCCTTAGTAACCTTTAGGTTACCTTTAAAGATACACTTTTCAAACTTAGTGCTCAATTTGTTTAAAGTCAATTTCTTAACATAAGCTTCACAACCCTAAATTCTTAAGTAATTTAGATTAGGCTTTCGCCCAATCCATAACTTATATGAAGTTTTATCAACATATTTTGTTAGGATATGGTTCAATGTATAAGGAGCAGTTTATAGGGTATTACTCTAGAAAAACATAGGTAGATTGGAAAAACTTATCATAGATTTGACTATTTCTATCAAGGTCATATTTTTTTACTTTGATACACCATTATGTTGTGGTGTACCAATAGGAATGAGTTGACATACTATCCCATTTTCTTTTAGGTATCCTTTGAATTTAGTACTCAGATATTCATCTTCTCAATCACTTCGGATGACTTTTATTTGTTTCCCAAGTTACTTTTCTACTTCATTTTTGAATTCTTTGAATTTATCAAAACATTTAGACTTATGTTTCCTCAAAAACACATAGTCATATCTACTGAAGTCATCAATAAATGTGACCAAGTAAGCTTCCATATATTTGTTATGCACTATCATAGGCCCACAAACATCATTATGTATGATCCTTAATAGTTCAGTTGCCTTTTCATGATGTCCAATGAAAGGTGATTTGGCTATCTTATCGAATAGGTATGATTCACATTCATGATATAACTAAAAGTCAAATGAATGCAAAACTCTTTGTTCAAAAAGTATTGATATACGTTTCAATCATATGTGGCTTACCGTGCAATACCATAAATACGTGGTATTTAGAGCATTCAATTTTAATCATTTCTTATTTTGTACATTGAGAATTTCATTATCTATTTTTAGAATATATAAATCATTATTCAATTCAGCTATTCCATATAAAATATTATTTAAACTGATAGTTATATTACCACTAATAATAAAAAATAAATATCTCTCTTTGTCCAAAAAAAAACACAGAAACTAAGTCTTTAAAAACAAAAGGAACATAATAACAATTTTTTAATTCTAAAACTAGTCTAGTAGGCCACTTACGATTATAAATTCCTACAATTAATGCAGCAACACATGTTTCATTTCCAACACATAGGTCAACCTCTTTTTTGGTAAGCAATCTACTCTATTATAGTTCTTGCATATCAGAATAAATATGAAAACCACATCCTTTGTTTATAACCTCGGATAAAGAAGAAGAATAGTTTATCTCAATGATAAACAAACTTGAAGTAGAGGTTTTAGCTGCCATCTTCTTCTTGTTCTCCAAAAAGGCTTTATAATGTCTCCTTCAATGACATGTAGAGTTGGACTCGAACCAAGCCCGTTTGAGCTTGGCTCGAACTAGCCCAAAACTAGCCAGTCCTAGCAGAGCTCGAGCTACTCGCCAAATTTTTCAATTAAAAATTTTGATACAAAATGATATCGTTTTAACCAATATATATTAAAACGACGTTGTTTTAATAACGAAAAATGAGCTTAGCTAAATTCGAATCGAGTTTGAGCTTGGCTTTCACAAGTTTGAACTCGAACTCAACTATATGTAAACTGAGCTGAGCTTAAGCTTGGCTCGACTGGAATCCAACCCTAATGACATGTCTTGCCACAATAGAAGTAGATAACCTTTCCCTTCTCCATATCACTTATACGCTGAGTAGTAGTATTAAATTGTTTTTTCATTTTGGGCTTAGGATTAGCCTTTACCATGTCCTTGTTTTGGCCTTAGCTTTTAGTGTTTGGGCTTCAACCACAAGCACGTTAGTTGAAGCTCCTTTTATACTTCTTATTTAGTACTCCTAAGCATATACAACAACCCTTCAAGGGTTCTTTTTCTTTTTGTTTAGGTTAAAATTCTAGATGAAATTAGCCCACAATTTTCAAAGGGATTTTCGTAATAGGTCAATGGCAAGCTCATTGTCCGTGATAAAGCCCAAGCTTACCAACCACTTAATGTAACCAATCATCTTGACCACATGAAGGCCAACTTGTCCTCCCTCAGAAAGTTTACAATCAAACAACTTACTTGACACCTCATATGGTTCAGCCTTTATACAAGTGTTATATAACTCTCAAAGGTGTACAAGTATGAATTGTCTATCCACTTATTTATGTTGTTTATGAAGTTTAGGTGACATGGAAGTCAGTATGAAGCACTGAATTTCCACAAAATCATCAAGATACTTATTAAAAGTATCATTTTCCTTTTGGGTGGTATTGGGACTAGGATTAAAGTACAACAACATTTCAAGGATATTCAACTTCTTCTCCTGACGTAAAATGACTTGAAGATTTCTGTACCAACCAGTGAAATTGCTTCCAGTAAACTTATTTTATTTTTTAAGAATTGATCAATACGTTGGGTTTGATATAATGATTTAGTAATCTACAATTTATAGATAAAAAAAATTAGTAATCTTTTTTAATTATTAATATTCATTTTAATTATGGATTTAATTAATTAAAATGTTCTCACTATTTTTCTCAAGCCAACAACCCTCATTATTACACTCAAAAGTTCTGGTGAACTTTTTAGTGGACCAAGATCCCATCGCATTAATTCTCTCATTCGCTTTGATGAACAAGTTCAAATTAATCTAATAGATAAATTTCAAATTAATCACTAAAAGCCCAAGATCTCAAACAGACTTTAACTCAACAAATCATACGACCTCAAATGTGACTCTTAGTATTAGTAAGGTAGATACTACATATCTTTTTGCATCAACAAATGCATTCCTTACTCATGCCTTTAACATATTTCACTTTCACCTTGTCGAACAAGCAAAGTATGTTAGTTAAGTTGGACCGAATATAATCAATTTCTAATTTTTCACTTGGTAAAAGTGTAACCTTCACTTTGGCAAGTAAGGTTCCAACGAATAGAGACTTAATTAGGGCATTATATCTGAAGGTATCAATTTAACATTAGACTTAATTTTTTAATTGAAGGTTTTATTAATTAGTCTCATTGGATTTTAAGCCCCTTGTTAGGTGATATTTACGAAATAAAACCTACACATAGATTCTACAATATAAAAATAAAACGTGCTAGTACATAGTCATAACTAATGTTATGCCCTTGAGCCAAGTGGAGTTTAACTGGTCAACATAGATGAATCTTCATCTTTAGGTCTTCGCACTTGTCTTTTCGTCTCTGGTCTTCAATTATTAAATGGTTTTGTTTCCTAGTTACATGATTCTAAGAAAAAAAAAACAATGTAATCTAAAGATGAAAGCGGATAAAGGTAAGGCATGCAGACCCTACTTAAGAATTACAAAGCAAGATGAAATAAAATAAAAGTAAACATCCACAAGGTTCATTGGCTATGTACTAGACACCATACATATATACATCCATGCATACGCATATCAATTAAAAATCAAATTTTAATTATTATTATCCCAAGTGTCAAATTATATTTTGGTCTCTAAAAGTTTACAAAACTATTATTGAATCTTAAATGTTAAGAAAATCTCAATTCAGTCCTAATTTGGCAAAATAGGACTGAACTGTTATTTTCAACTTTGTTAGGCATGCAAGTAAAGTGTCCAACCATGCTTTTGAAATTAACCAAAATTACAAAATGATCCAAGGCTAGAAAAATAACACATGGCACGATTAGAAGAACCAAAAGTGCACAATTGGGACAAGAGGTGTCCAACTATGCATATCAACAAAAAATCCATTATGTCGAGGACAGGTGCTAGGAGGCATCATGCATGGCCTTGTGCCAACCCTGCATGGTGATTTCTAAACATAGAAATTTCCAGGTTTCTTATTGCAAAGGAGAACCAAAAATTTCTCAATTTTCAACAAGCCATATTGACAAGGTGAGGGAATAGGGCACGCAAATTATACTCACATCGACGACAACCTTCAAATCATACAATTAACATGATTTGAAAGAGATTTTATGCAACAATATAAAGCCAATGGCATTCTACCTAAATTAACCTACATATATCAACAAAACTCAAAAAAAAATTTAGGAATCATCACTTAATAATTTAACACAATTTACGTTGTATATAATACTCAACAAATTGTGCAACAACACGATCGTAAATCATCTTTACAAATTTTATGTCTAGTTTTGATTAATCCAATTACATGCAAACAACATATAAAATTAATCAAAACTAATTACAGATATAATTTTCATGAAAACTATGCTAAACAATGGCTCTAATACAATTATAGGGTTTTATGTGTTCTATGTTCACAATATTTCAAACTCACATTTTATATTTATATGTATAGGTATCCAAGCATGGTTGGAATTTGAACCAAGCATGACTCCCTTCAATACACATATGCATAACTAGCATATAGAATGCACAATTAACATTCCACCAAAGAATTTGCATAACCAGCATTACATGTGTGTGTCAGTTGGCATGGTTTTTCCTTCATGGTGCCAACCGACAGCATGCATTTGCATGACTGAAACCATCATACCAAGTGCGTGGTTGTGCAATTGATCAAAGCGTGGTCAACTAGATCCTTTCAAACTAAAATGACAAACTTAGTTCATTTGTTATCTTTCTTCAACCTTAAACACTAGGATTGTCAATAAACAATACTCATATCTCAGTTTAATTCAACTTTTTTATATGTATGACCTATAAGTTTTTTATCGAATTGGTAATATCAAGATTCAAATTGAATCTGAACATAGACCAAGATTAGTCTCTAACAAAGCATCATGAACACCTGAATAACAAAGTGTTAACGAATATCTCTTAAGCTCTTACAATATGATAGTTACATGCAATTCAATCATTTCATCAAACAATATCTCTTGAGGCTGAGACGTAGAGATGTGTCTATTTCAGTGATTCCTTAGTATGAATTGATACACATTAATGATTAACTCAAATAAGGCCACAACTTTATCCTATAGTGGCCAAAGATTTAAATAATCATGGACGTCATACATTGTTCTCATATAATATATCTTCTCTTTTGTTTAGGAGTGATAAATCATTTATCAATCAATCATAACCTCCATATATCTCATGATATGGACAATTACTACCTTTATAGTTACTATAATTATGATAGCATATTGGATAACATTAAACCATACCGATCCTTATACAAAATGGTTTGACAACTTTAAGTTAAAGGATCATATGCACCTATAATGTTTAGAAGATTCATTCCATAAATACTAGAGCAACTATCCATATGGATATTCTCTAGTAGAGTCTATTTAGTGAACATACTACAATGTGCACCTATCTGTTGCATGAATTTGTTTGCAACAACTTTGACACATGAGAATTGTCACCATATTTTGTAGGGTCGTTTAACACTATGATAATCCAATCATCATTGCATGTGCCATTATTTATTGTAATGTTAGGATAACGTATGTTTCTAGAATGACCATTTATGGTGTATATAAGGTTTTCACGATCAATCATCTGATCTTCTTTTTACAGTTCTACCATTCTAAAGATATATTATTCATACGATTATGTAAATAAACAACATATGAATTAAATAACAATAAATCATGTCATTAATGATTAATAAAAAAATTACATCCATAAATGTCAAATGTGATTAGCTCTAAGGCACCTACCCTAATAGTTTTGTTTTGTATGGAGATATAGGAAATTCAATCCTTTATCATGTCCTAGATGATGAGACTTGAGGATTCATATGTTTAAAGACCGGGACCAATACAAGTTTATATCCTACTTAATTGTCTAATTAATTTATTTACACATGTTATAATAAAATGCTTATAAACACTGTTTGTTCAAGTGGATGACGTGCATGAGGACAATGATGTTTCTAAGGATGATGTAACCCACCAAGATAATGCCCCTGAAGATAAGGAGATCCCACCTAAAAATGATGAGAAAGCTCTGACACTGAAAAATAATCAATATTTGATCATATTCTTTGAAAGAGAAAATAATTGATAAGTCCATTTACTGATTTGACGAAGACATGAAAGATTGGAAAGGTGAAAGAAAAATAACTTATTGCCCCTTTAGTTATGTGTGGTATGGTACAATTACAGACGACGACACCATACGTCTTCCTCGATGACCTTAATGGTTCAATTGTAAATCTCAGTAAAGGCACCTGGTGGAGGCCATTGGTAACACAAGAAGAGTGGCTAGATAATATGGTATGCACTATTGTTGTGCTATAACTTATTTTAGTACTAATATTCAATTGACGATATAACTTCTTCTTTAACACAACATGTTAAAGCTTTCCTTGGAATACTTCAAAAATCATTTCAGGATAGCAATTGGACAACGATCTTGATGTAGTTCATAGTGAATCTCCCGACTTACACATAAGAGTTTAAAAGATTGGGGTTAGAAATGGAGTGATCGTTTTTTGTCATTCATCAAATTAATGGTATTTCTCTCAAACCATCCAATGAATTCTTTCAACTATGGAACATTGTTGAAAAGGTGGTATAATTAAACTTATTAGTTTAGTTTGGGTAATGTTAACTAATATTTATCCTTTACACTGATTTCAAGTATTCTTTTCAATCAACTTTGGCATCTAACACAAGGTCTGTGGCATCTTATTCTTCAACAATTAGATGTTATATGTATATGACTTTGTAAAATATACCATCTATAAAGAGAAAATGAAGATGTTGATAGCACCATATAGAGCATTACCACACTTTATGAAGGCTAGCAATTATTATATATCAAAGAATATTCCACTTCCTTTAAGAGAGCCCATCGAAGTTATAATTCAAGTTTGTCTGGGAAGTACCAAAACAAAATGTAGCAACTAAAGACAAGATTTTTTATGCTAATTTTTATCAAATTCCTTACACGGATTCATGCATTAAACTTCATATCAAAACATTCTAAGTTGCTAAGGAAAGGCATAGCCAATACCCTATTCCACAAGAGAGCCTTTGGTAAGAATTTATTCCAGTTTAAATTTTTTTATATTATAGGACTTTTCCTTATCGATTAAGCCATTACATGATTGGTTATATGTATTCATTAATGAATTTTTCTTATTCTCTTTGCAAAATTGGACAATTATCATTAATGTGATAATGAAGTGTATTTTACTTACATTGTTGTTTGAAAGTATTTAGTAAAGTGTTTTTGTTGAAATTGATGATTTAAATTTTATATGGTAGTGTAATTTTTTTTATCTTTGGCATTGTTTTTTCTTTTATGAAATAAAAGGGATATATGAATAATATAGGGGACACCATGCTGAAATTTTGTTAAAAATGCAAGGGAAACCATACTGAAATTTTCCTTACAATACAATATCCCTCATGCTAAAATTTATCCAAAATTGCGACAATAAGTACAAGTAAATCTTATGAATGTCTTGCTATGCAGAAAACTTGTGGTTGGATATGGACATCAAATGCAAAAGTAGAAGTTAGAATCTTCTATATAACAAACCACTTGTACTGTATTGTACCATTAATTTGGTTAGACAGAGCAAATGGCTTTGTTACACAAAATATGTTAAGTTTTTCCTTGAGAGAGATTTTGATTTGAGAGATGATGAAACCATTAGGAGAGATTATGATGTTGTACCAATAAGAACCTAAAAATAAAACATGAATAAATAATTAAACATTTCAATACTAACATGAAAATAAACCATAATGACATTTGTACAAGTCTAAAAGCTAAGTAAGAAAATTATATGAAGTTCAAATTAAAGTTCTAGCCAATATAAAAACTAAACCAAGATCAACTATTCCGTAGGATAGTATGCACCATGGTTGTAACGGTCTCGTCTCTATCACTACCTAATAAATGGGAGGATGAAATATTAGGAACCAGAGTAAGACTCAGACATTTAGTCTATTATGTTCAGGTTGGTGACATCAACCATAGTGTTATGGTTAGACTTCTTCTCTTTGTGATGACCTCTTAGCATGGCTAGATGGATACTGGACCATCGTTGTTGCATCACAGGTAGATGAATTGTAGACATATTATATGGTGCCCAAGTTAACTGATCCTTAACTAGATTAACATCCTTTTTATACATCCTTTGTAAATATGTCATCGAGTAATATACATTGGCCTATCCTCCGCTATACAAAAGGCTATTATATCTTGCAACAGTCACAACATATGTACATGGAATCTACAAGATTTGAAATTTCCCACATTTGCATATCCAATAGAGAATATTAACAGTGAACACTTACTATTGCAAATCATGTACTTCGTATCGATGGATATTAATATGTTTAACCACCTTATTGGCATAGTTACGCATATGTCTAATAATCTTATCCTTTGTTGATGGTGTTAACAGGTGAGATCTCACACTTGTTAAAATAACTATTAAAACCAATGAAAGAAAAAAAATTAAACCAATTTTACCTATCATGTTTTGCCTATTGTAAAATTAATGTTGCATTGTTCTCCTTAGAAACTCAACCAAGATGGTGACAATCAAAGCATAAGCAGTTCGTGTCAAAACATCGAAAGACTCAGCAATATTGGTCGTTATGATGTTGTACTAGTATCCTCCAAACTGGGCACGCGCTCATCCTTCATACCCAATATAATTCAAATAGGTTGTCGCAATTGGATTTACCCAAGAAATTCTAGTCATGGTTGCTTAAAAGTCACTTATACGATATACCTTAACAACTTATGAAAATAATCTTTCAATATGTTTGATTTTTTTGAACTGTAAGCACGTGTTACGTTGAATATGGTAATTACTAAAACGATGGTGAGCTTCAGGCATTACATTCACAACCAATGCAATGATTACATGATGGCAATAAAAAATAATGGTCAAGTTTGAAACATCATCAATGCACATACATAGGTACATCAAAAAAGGGGTTCACGTATCCATTCCTTCCTTGTGGCTAATACCAAAGGCTAATGGATGAATTTGATTATTACTGCCTCTCATAATAGCAATGAAAAGAGACTCGAGGTACTTTCCTTTAAATGTGAAACACTAATGTAAATGATTGGGCGACAGAATTATTGAAACCTTTTGATTGAATAACCCAAAGTCATGAATAAAAAATGGAACCTATTTTTCACACTGATATCAATGTGTCACAATTCTTGGTTCTTGAGCTTTAAATTATGACAATACTCAAATAAGAGCATGAAAGACTCCTTAAGAGATCCTTGTAATGCATTTAGTGCATATGTCTTAGCATGCCATGCTTACATGTATGAAATGTCGATCTTGCATCTATTTACTATGTCAAAAATGATTTCCTTTGGTCAATAAATGTGATCAACCGCAAAAATCTATTTAAGAATGTTCCCAAATGACTCCACACCAGCTTGTCTATGGTGTGACAAAATTTGATCCCATGAACATGTATGCCTCATCCATTTACATTATGGATGTATGCACTTAAGCTCATATTGTACTCTATCAGAGTGATTGACTTTCCATTAAATATTTATTGCTAACGCATATATTTGAAATAATGCTTTCAATTCTACCTTAAAATTATAAAAGCCCATCACTTTTTAACTATTGTCTCTGTATGTTTCCCAATTACTAATACTTATGATTTCAACATCCATGACAAGTTCAGAAACCCACTAAAATGGATTAGGATTATAAACGTGACTTGTATATACTCTAGTATCTATGGAGTTATGATGTCTCATGTTATATTTGACCTTGTCATTACGAGCATTGCTTTGACTTCTTCCAACTTCCTAACTTGGTAGACAATACATGTCATCATCAAACCTTGTAAATTCATCATCATTACTATCAGTTTCATAATCCTTATTCACATCGTCATCATTATTCTCACCATACTCTTGGAAACTTTGTGGTTATAGCTAGTCGTCTGTCGAATTGTCCTCCATTTCTTCCTCCTGAACATCTTTAACTTGTTGATTGTCTCTTCCTTCAATTGAACTCTTAGTAATATAGAATTTTGTTGATCCTCATAAACTTCTTGTTATGACCATCACATACTCAAGATCATCATCGTCAACAATCTCAATTAGATCCACTGATGCATTACCAGAGAAAATATGTGGACATTTGACTGACTTTGATCGATGTTGAGATGATAGCATATTTTCACCACAAATCCTTTGAAATCAACACTTGTGTAAATGCAAATCAATCTCTCATTCCCATTGACATATGTCCTCACATTGTTATCACCTGAAATCCATTGTTCTCCATAATGAATTTTAAATGCAACTTTTTCCATCTTCAGCTTAAACTAAACCCGAAATATTAAGCAAATACCTCAGATAACTAATTCACAAGTCCAAAAGAATGGGTTGGCAGAATTGCCAACCCTGGGCGACCTCAGCTAGAGTTGGTGATCTGATCAACCAATTTTTTATACTTTTTTTAATCTATAATTTAACTAGATCTTCATCAACTCATTCCCAGTTTAAAAATCAATACTCCAAATACATTATATCAACATCAAACAATATAACAACATGAAATCACAACATTAAACAATAGTTAATTTTATTTCACGTGAAATCACAACATTAATCTAGCGTACATTCTTTGATTTTTAATTGTCAAACAAAAAAATATATAACATAACGGATATAGATTGACATTGACCTGGATTTAGATGATTTTTCTGCAAAAATTTTTCAAAGATATGTTATTTTTGGTATGCAAAGGTTGGCTGGTTTGTGTTTATAAGATTGAAGATAAAGTTAGTTTGGGAATTTAACAAACTTTACAGTATAAATGTTTAGTCGGTTAAAAGTGTGGCATATTTGTATAGGCAAACCTTTTTTGTGGCAAAAATTTTAGTATCCCTAATTTATGTTTATGCACACAAATTGATAAGCTTTGGTTTTCGAAGAAGCAACAACTACGTGTGTGTGTGTGTGAGAGAGAGAGAGAGAGAGAGAGAGAATATAGAATAACATGAAAACGCGATTATTGGCTAGAAGCAGTCGTAATTTTCAAGTCTCTGAATATGATAAACAATCAATGTCTTCTGAGGATGTTACAAGGATGATTTATTATTGGATGAAGAAACTACAAGATCAATGACGAGTTCTTTTTCCTATTTGCTAATTGTTAAAATTTGCATGGTTTTTGGAATTTGGTTGGAAGGGTTTTCAAATTTTACAGAGAAATTATTTTCTTTGTCATAAAGTGACAATCTTAAATTTGATTTTTAGTTTGAAAAATAGGGAGAAAAAGGTGTTTTCGTAATTATGCTAAAAACATAAATGAAAAATTATAATTAAACTAACAGAACAAACTAACAGATTTTGATTAAATGGATATTTGAATTTTTCAAAATTAATAATTAAAACTCCATCCTTAGGTGGCAATAAATCTTTTGGCCTAATATTATTTCTTGTTAAAATGTTGAATATCCAGATGTCTTGAAAGAGCGAAAGTTCTCATGCGGAGAAAGATGCCTTTATCCTTCCTATAACAATCTTTACTAAATTTTGAATACATAACGATGACGTGTGGGTGCCGTCCAATCTGCTAGCAACTAAAGTTCAAAAAATGCAGTTGGTAGCCCCATAGAAATTACAACATGTGGTATGAGCTGATACAACAATATGTAGTATAAACTGGACATTAGAAAAAAAGGAACATCAAATATATGCACAAATGTCGATCAATATCACTTTCCCAGGACAGATTTGGCTTTCAAAAGGAAGTACAAAGGTATCATCTAGGACCAGATAATTCGTCTGGGGCGATCTGGGAAGTTGAATCAACGAAGTTACTATTATGGTGGTAAATATGACTAATCTCTTGGCGCATATCCTCTTTTTGCCATTCCTCCCATCTCTCAGCCAAACCATCACCTTCCAGCATTCTCACCACCTCCGACATCTTTGGTCGGTCCAGTGGTGAGCCTTGTGTGCAAAGAAGAGCCACCTGAATCAACTGTTCCACCTCTTCCGCAATGTAATTGCCCTGTAGGTCAGCATCAACCAACTGTTCCAATTTCTTATCTTTTAGAAGTCCTTTCACCTGAGATATCAAAGTTAATATCAGAGGATACCAAACAAAATTGATAGAAGACAATGATGATCTGAAGTCTATTTCTGCTAGGGAAACTTGTATAATTCCCACAATCATAAATGATATCAACATTTTACAGCCCTCCACCTAGTCTTCCTCTTTCTGCTGAACAAATTTAAAAAATAAACTTTGATATGCTATTACTACCTCCCGTATCCAAGCAACTGCAACGATAACCATTAATCACAAGAAACTATAATTTTGTCAGAAATGCAGAATAGTCAACAATTGTTTAGGCAGGAGAATGGGAGGAGAACAGAATGGATGTACAACAGAGTTCATACCCAATCAAGTAGCATGACATCATCATCATTTGCAAGCCGAGCAAGATCAAAAGCTCTCTGTCCTGTGATGAGTTCAAGAAGCATGACTCCATACCCAAACACATCAGTCTTCTCTGATGACTTTCCAGTTGAAAGGTACTCTGGAGCTATATGTCCAATTGTGCCACGTACGGCAGTGGTAACATGTGTATCTTTGTAATCCATGAGTTTAGCCAACCCAAAATCTCCAACAACAGCTTCATATTCCTCATCCAACAATATATTAGCAGCTTTGACATCACGGTGAATAATCTTAGGGTCACAATGGTCATGCAAATAAGCAAGCCCCCTGGCAGATCCTAGTGCAGTCCGCTTCCTTACAGGCCAATTTAATGGTGGTTGCGATTGTGACCGCTCTAGATAACACATCATATGAGAAAACAAATTTCGTACCATATAAACAAGAAACTTTAAAATACTGTACTACAAGAGTTCAGAATAAGTAATTGATCCTTTAGGTTTTTGGTCAAATTGCATCAGTAATTAAACTAAAAAGGTTAAAGCTGTTATGATGCATAAATTGGTGATCTGAAATTTATGTACAAGAAATAAATTATTTATTATGGAACTCCCCTCATCCCCTACCCGAGAGGGGTGGAGTGATAAGGAAAAATTATCAAATTGACGGTGCAAAAAGATGATAACAAGCATACCTCTTAAACATGATGCCACACTTCCATTAACCATAAAGGGATAGACAAGCAATCGTTCCGTTGGTGTCATGCAAAAGCCATGTAGACGAAGTAGATTCCGATGTACAGCCATGCTGATCATTTCTACCTCTGTTTGGAACTGTAACTCCCCACCCTGGGTACGCTCTTCTTTCAATCTTTTTACTGCCACTAAAGAACCATCAGCTAAGCGTCCTTTATAAACCTTACCAAATCCACCTTTACCCAGAATGTGTCTGTTGCTAAAATGATCTGTTGCAACTTGCAATTCACGAAGGGAAAACCTTTTGAGCTGCCCCAAATGAACTTCTGGATCTTCTTCAGCTGTAATTAAAAAAAAAAAGAGAATATACTACATCACATACAACAACTTTATGATCAGCATGCATTATATTCTTTTCTTCCCTTATCCCTGTTATTTTTTTGGGTACTAACCAGGTACATCGAAGAAATGATCCTGGGGTTTCCTACGTCGCCAATACGCAAGTGCAATTGCAGGGGCAGCAAACAGCAGAGCAGCACCAGCAGCAACTCCCCCAGCAATAGCTCCGGTGACCCTATTACCTAATAGCACAATAGTGGAAACATAAGGATATGTTCAGTTATTTCTTTACATGGCCAGAAGGAGGGAATTATCAACCAAGCACAACCCTAGCAAGAGTAAGCAATCAGTGGAATTGAACTGTTTCAACCTCTTTGATTTCAGAGAGAGAAAGATCAGGTGAAGACAGTTTCCAAGCTCATCTGGAGACTTGACAATGTGGCATGTCTCAGAGAGCTGATAAAGCTACATCCATGGCAAGCGGAGATGCCAAATGTGCATGGCACTTGCAATCTGATTTTCACAGAACCATTATTGCTTGTGACAGTTTCTATGTCTATAATATTTATATTTTAAGAAAATAAACACCAAGCAGGTCAATAAATTGTAATAATAACAGGCCAAGATGGAAAATTTTCTAAAGGAAAGAATAAGGAACATTACAGGAAAAAAATGTTTGACACAAGGATGGGTCCCACTGTCAATCAGGAAATGATTATCGAAAATTGATGTCATCACAAACCTGATGGACTAGGTGGTGTTGGTTGAAAGGGAGGAGGCGGAGAAGCCGGAGAAGGATTAAACAGATTATTTCGAAAACTGCAAATATTAATTATTAAAGTTAGCAAATTTTTCAACAAAACTTTAGTTCACTAATTTCCTATACTAATCAAAAGGTGGATTTAAAAGAAACAATGGAGTAGGAACAAGCCTGATTGGAGTGAATAGTGAAAAGGATCCATTGACTGGAATATCTCCCGTTAGTTTATTGTTTGAAAGATCCCTACGTTTCACACAGAAAATAAATGTCACTTTCCAGCAAACTATAATGCTGGATGACAATGACACAAAGGGAAAACTATTTAATGTGGCCCAAAATTATGATAATAGTATAACACTCACAGGACTTGCAGTAACATAATGGCAGTTAATGACATAGGAATTGTTCCAGACAAACTGTTGTTGTTGAGACGCCTATTCAAGAAAACAAGAAAACTGTCATAACCAAAATCAAATTGAAGCTAAACAAATAGCCAGACATGTCGAAACAAAAAGCATGTTAATGCATAAATATCAACTGCTCACACAACAAGAGATGGAAAGCCCACCGCACAGTAACAATAATTTCCTCAAAGACTAAATTGTACTCTGTAGTCACTGAGACCACTTGTTAACGAATAGCCTTCATTAAGATATAACAAATGAATAATCAGAGTCTCATTTTTCCAACAAATCATAAATAAGGTAGGAATAGAAGAATGTAACTGAATATAGGCTCTGAGTTACATGCATGAGTATCAATTATAAGACAAAGTTAGGGGATGGGAAAAATAAAACCTAAAGGTCAAGTTTATACAAAGCCTCACAGATAATAGTACATCTTCAATGCCACACTGCCTCAACATAGAGTTCCCATCCCAAACTAGAGTATGTTATTACTTTATATTTTCAGTGGATAATATAATAAGGTCTTATCAACCTTTCTGTGTGGAGTGATCACTCGAAAGACAAAACCTTCTAAAATACATGTAATTGGCAAATGAAAACTTTTACACGCTACACTACACTCCAATAAAAGTGGTAGAAGAAGCTTTACACAACGCCCAAAAATTATATAGAATTAACATTTAAGCATTTCCAGAAAGTAACAGATTCTGAATCCACAAATATCACATCTTAACTCAAAATGTCTATTCACATCATTTCAGCATTTTTATGCATTGACACTTGATACAGTGACTTTTTTGCTTATGATGTAGTTCATCTATCTGGTTCTAACTTTAATACATATCTTGTGCTTTTCCTTGATCTTGTTTTTGCTCTTGCAAGCCTCATTAGTCATTACTTAAAACAAGAACTTGCAAAAATATCACTACTTATTACTTATAACAAGAATTTGCTCTCAATGATTAAATAGAATTAACATTAAGCTTTCTCAGAAAGAAATTAGAATCCACTAATATAACATCTTAGTTCAAAATATCAAATTTACATCGTTTTAGTGATTCTATAAATTGACTCTTGATTAAGTTCCCTTCTCTTTGCTTATGATGCAGTTCATTATTTTACTACATATCTTGTGCTTTTCCTTAATCTTTCTGTTGCTCTTCTAAGCCCTCATTACTCGTAACAAGAACTTGCAACTTGGGAATATCCTACTCTCTTCTTCACGAAAGCATGATTTAAAAAGTAACAAATCAACTGACCAGTCATTTATTATTATTTCTACACAACCATATACAAATAAAGGCCACCTTAGCTTCAAAATCATTATTAGTAAAATTCCATTCAAAACAAAATTTCCAGAAACAGAAATGGTACACAAAAGCCTTATCCTCTTTGTTACATGACCAAATTGTGCACATCAAAAATACAAATATTGCTAGGGAGAACAAGGGAAAAAAGGTTTCAAAATCAGGGTTAGATGTTTATAAAGGTCAAGCCTAGAACACTCCTGACATAATGTAAACATCAGACAAGCTTATGTAATAGTGCTAGGCAGGTTTAATGCATGTAAAAAATATTGGGTTGTTAGTTGAAACGGGTTAAGTCTTTTCGACTAAAATTCCTATGTCTCAGTTTAGGAATCCTTACCTTATTAGGTTCAGTAAAGGCAATATATATCCAAAAAATTTGGTATCTTCCCAGGCAATTATCAACAAAATATTCACTTGTTAAGTTTATTGTTGAAGAAGGGACACTTAACATCTTGCTCTCTTCCTTCACTTATCTTCAACACATTCTTTCTTGTTTTTGCCTCTTTCCTGTTACGATTTCTTCTTTCTACAACCACAAAACTCCAGCAGCAATTGTTATCATTCAAGCACACTTCACAGATTCTCTTCATGGCACTATTCAAACTAATAGGAGAACTCCTTTAACTTCATTTAACAATTTCAGTTGTAGGTTGTCCTACAACTTCAGAACCATGGCAATATTACCTTTCCTCTTTCTTCTCTGGATCTCTCATATTTCCCTAACCAAGAACTAAAATTTATGATCAAGTAAATTCACCTACGAGCACAAAATGTATACTTCCTGAGCATTCTTGTCCTTGTCAAAATAACGAATTATTGAAAAAGAATGCTAAAATAAGGTCATGCAAACTTAGTAGTCGCAAAAGAACTAGAAAAAAAAGACACTTTACTATCTGCAATATCTAAAAATTCCATTAAAAAACAAGAGTTGATTCTGAAGAGAGCCAAGAAAAGATTTCCCCTAATATGGCATGCTTACCATCTTTCACTGCATGTTCCACATCATCAAAGATGTACTATTGCTTTTCCTCCAATGACTCTATAATAAAAATAATGGGATCATTCCCTACGTAATTGATTTGGTGCATCTTAAATTTCATCCTTTGACCTAACTTGGTTCTAAACTTCTTTGCAAAACAAGGATAACCACAGGGTTGAATGACTAATTTTACTGGGCCAATAGTAATGCTGAAACTGGTAAATTAATTAATACCAGGGCTCATGCAATCTTTTGCTATTCTAAAATTAATATAGTTACAAATATTACATGGAATTTTACAATAATGCCGTAGCACAATTTCAATCAATGCTTAACATTACAAAACAAAAATGTATGGTAAACTAAATTACCTATCCTGTATATCAGGTTTAAATTTGAGTTTGACTAAAAATATAAATGCAACAAAGCATCATGCTTCCTATTATACTAAGAGTAACTCAAATATATATCATTCTAGAACATTCTTAGTCATATATAGAGTTCAACTAGTATAATTTAATGTTTCTTATGGACTCCTAGTAAAGATATCCTGATCCCATAATTTAAAGGTAACATATCTTTAAGGTCCAAAGATCACCAAGACATAGGAATCCATCAGATTGAAACTTTTAACATGTATTACACAACAAAAGATTTGAACCCCAAATATTAGATGTAATGCAAACAATATGTTTAGAAATGAAAACTCCAGCCCCTTGTACCTGAATCAAGCTTACAAAATCAAGATAATTCTAAAGCTAACCAATTATCTAAACCATTTCATCCTAAAAGGACAAATCAACACCAATACATTTTCAGAAGTGCATTATTTAGTAGATATCATAGAGGCTATATCTTCTAAAGGTATTGTGTGCTTTAGCTCTGCAAATTACTTTTCTTTCCCACCCCCCCCCCAAATTGTTGAACCAGAAATATAACACAGTCCATTCAACAATATATTGACTGATAAAGTTATCAAGCTGCACAAGCAATCTCCATCAACACTAAAATGCTGAATAGATAAAGCAACATGGGATATGCAGATAAAAAGGATGTAATAAGAAAGATATGTGCTCATACAGGAACCGTAGTTTTGTAAGCTTGCCAAATGTCAGTGGAATGGGACCATTTAATTTGTTCAAGTACAGATCCAAGCTCACCAAGTTTGTCAAGTTTCCAAGCTCTTCCGGAATTTTTCCGCTTATGTCATTACTATAAAGTTCCCTGCATACAAATTTAATTCAATGACTTTAGAAAAATTGGAGTTGGAACAGCAAGAAGCTCAACAGAAACTCATACAACTACTGTTAGTCGGTTACTAATGTCTATCACTTGGCAATAGCACTTTTGCAACATCTTTAAAAGATAGAAGCATAAGACAAACTTAAGCAACCATATATGAAGAGAAAATTTAGAATATTCTTATATCCTGTTAGAGTCAATATTTTAAAGCATCATTTTGTCAAAATATTATTTTAACTATAATAAAAGCATTCAAGGGGCTATGATACATTTTGTGCACATGAATCATACAGTATGAAGTTTAGAACAACGCTTACTCCAATAAAAACATTGTCAGTTTTCAGAAACACCCTACTCAGATTATTATTATTATGGTCTTGAGATACCCTGTAGGAGTTATAAATATACCATGAACAAGATTCCTGCATTCACAGATGGCCTCGCTATGTTCATCAAACTAAATATACTACTCAGAAAGTTAAGTCGATATCAAATTAGAAGCAAGCCTTCATGTCAAATCAGAAATTAACAAGCAAAGTTGTTTTTATTAATACAAACTTTAGCTATAGCATTCAAAAATTGTTTGATCCTTGCAAGTAATTGTTCTCATGTGTGATATGACTTACAAATACTGTAAATTTGGAAGTTGACCCAGCTGTGAAACCAGTTGACCAGACAAATTCGCACTGCCAAGATCACTAGAACAACACAAACAACGAACAAGGTCATCATAATTGCCAAAAAAAAAAAAGAAGAAAAATAACTCACATATACCAAATAATATTAATAAACTTACACACGTGTCACACTATTTTCACTATTACATGTGACATGAAACCAAGTGCAGGGATTCACAAGGGTAGGATCCCAACTCTGAAGAACATTGTTAGGATCTTTTAAATTTGTCTTCAACGTATTCAAAGCGTCACCTGTCAGTTTTCCATAATTTTAAACATCCCTAATTTTGCAATTCAACAGATATTTCAAAAGTCAACCGATGCATTGGCACTGTAAAATCTTCAAAATAGCTACTCTGTTTCAACTTAATTCTTTAAACATGTAAAACAGCAGCAATAAAGTTGTAATAATTTCAAAATTCCGCTTAAAAAAATGAACTTATTCCCTAAGTCAAAACAAGTAAATCACCAAACAGAACAAAAAACTACATATACCTTCGGCATTAGAAGTAACTCTCACAAACAAATCAAAAACAATTATCGACCACAAAAAGGCCCAAAACGCACAGTTCGATTTCTCCATTCCTAAATTCGTACGACTAAGATTAAAAAATTTCCATCTAAAATGGAAAGAAATCCGAAATTCCAATGCACTACCGAATAAGCACGCAATTAAAGAAAAACAAAACAAAACAAGACAGATTGTTTAAAGTTCCTGGAAGAAGCTGAAGAGAAAGACATGAATCGTGTTGAAAGAGTTGGGCTGGCGAATGTTGAAAATGGAGAATTTGCTCAAATTTGTAATTAGTCAAGATCAACTCCTGAAGTCTTCGGTATGTATCAGCCCTTTGAGCAAAACAGTTGAACAAAATACTTTTCTTTATTTATTTTCTCAAATTAATTTAAAATAACAAACGTCCTTTTTACCATTATTAAATTATAAATTATCAAAACTCGAATGATAAGAAAACTTTAAAATTTAAAAATTTTAAAGTGTTATAAACAATCTGAATGATATTGTTCACTTTGGGCTTCAGGCTTGTACGGGTTTAAAATACGTCATATCAAGTTAAGGGTTTCTGGCCCCTGCTTATATACAAGTTCAGTAGACAAAACGGGAATGATATGAAACTTTAGGTCACAACATACCCCTCTATCACTATCGTACTGATAACGTGTTATAAACATCCTGAACGATATTATCCGCTTTGCGCTTTAGGCCCGTACGGTTGATGTGCAACTTCAGATCACAACACACCCCCCCATCATTATCATGTTGATAACGTGTTATAAACAGTCTGAACGATATTGTTCGTTTTGAGCTTCAGGCCCGTACGACTTTAAAACGTGTCATTTTAAGTTAAAGGTTTTTGGCCCCTACTTATATACAAGCTCAATAAATAGAACGGGAGTGATGTGAGACTTCAGGTCACAATAAAAAGAATTTTTTGCTATTTAACCATAATTCAAAGAGAAAAGGTTACTAACTCAACTCAAGTAGTAGTACAATGAGAGAGCCTAGAGGTAACTGGATCAACGACGCGCTTGTGACTAACTACTCAGCTTGAGAATCATTTGTTAAAATAAATAAATGATTAAAATTTTGGAACCCCGAAATATCTTTCAACATCACTGATTTGGATAAGGTATGTTAGGGGAACTCAAAAACTACTTATCATTGCATACAATAAAATTATATATATATATATTTTGAATATAAAAAATAAGTACATATATGATATATCATTATATGATAAAATAATTTTAAATTAAGTATAAAATAATACTCAATTATATATATAATAACATATTATTTATATATTTATTTTATATACTCAAAATATATACTTATAACGTTGCTCTATCGACTAACATAACAAAGATAAGTGATGAACATAATAGTACAACTTGGCCTAATTATTTATTCAAATGTGGTTTAAGGAAAGTTGTATAAGAAAATTTATGAAAAATTAAAAATCTTTTTAAAAAGATTTTAAAAAAATAGATAGAAGATCATCAAGTTGTTATAATATAGAAAATTAGAAACCACCATTATAAGGTTGGTGATGACATGCAAGAATCTAAGAACACCTTAATGTTTACAAAACCCTTGTTAATATTGTTTCAATATGCATGTGACTCTAAAAGAAATTGAATGAGGTTGTGGAATATGCTTATGGTCTTATTTTATAGGCTATGATAGATAGGATTGATTAGACTCAATATTTGTGCTTAAGAAAGTCTTCCGGAACTTCTAATTACCACTTCAAAGTTAAATTACGATTAAGTTTGTCTTGTCTTAGAAAGAAATGCCTCTACCAAAAGGGATAAGTCAATTCTAAAAGATTTATCATTTTTTGAGATAAGCATTACGTGTATCTCTATATGAAATATATAATTATTTATTAACAACTTTATTAATTTAAGTAAGAGGTGAATAGGTTTGGATATCTTCTATAAAAATAAAAATTTAGAATATATTTATATTCTATTGGTTCATAAGATTTAGGAATCATAACCTACCTTGCGCGGACAAGTTTCTACCCTGTTAGGTAGGTTTCGATTCTCGGGTTCCTTATAATATTCACATAATAAAAAATATAAATATTAAATCATAATTGACAATTCATAAATTCGAATTATACAAACAACATAACATCAAAAATTACAATGTCCCTAACAATGCTATGAAATAAAAACAAAAATAACATTGTAACAATATATTCTCGTGAATTTTTCACTTTGCAAAATAAAATCAAGAGAAAACATTAATCCTAATTTTCAAGTTTGCAGTATTGTCATATCTCATGTTTCATGCTGTGAATGTGCAATGAATACTTTTTCGACTTATCCACTCATTTATGCTAAATATATACAAGAAATTACATTATTATGTAAAATGCATTGAAAATGATTATACAAATTAACTAATTAAGAATATAAGATATTGATATTAGAAAATACTAAATAGTAAGTTACTTGAATCATAAATTTCTATACCCTCCAAGTAATTTTCAACTTGAATCGATTTAGATGAAGATTTTAACCAATCTTGTGCACAAATTAAGGCTTGCACAATAGGTGGAGTGTGTTTTAGTCTTGGTTGTATTGAAGTGTCGAACCATGATCTTGAATTCAAGTAGATTGCTTGCAAGCTATTGTGAAATGGAATCAAGAACACAAAGACAATTGTATAAATAAATTGTAATTAAGAATGAAAGGTGTGTTTTATTGAAAGAAGGTTAGTCTTTCTATAGGCACAACTCCAAAAAGATACAAGCCAAAAATCCACTACAATTTTGCAAAAAAAATACTAAGTCTAATTTGACCAAGAAAGCAAGGAATAAATCCTTCTATTTTATCAACAAACAAACCCACTTCTAGATCAAGTCTTAGCCTCTCCTACATGTGAGCTTTATAGCAACCCTCCCCCCTAAGTTTGATCATTGTCCCTAAGAATGTTGAAGTTTGGAAAATCTTGACGAAACTTGTCTCTTTAGATCCATGAGGATTTTGTCTCATCCACTCCATGCCATTTGACTAGGATTTCTTGTGTACATCCATGCCCTCAAATTGTCGAGATAACTTCAAGTTGTCTTTGTCCCTCCAAGAGTGATTCATCAAATGCAAGAGGTATTGGCATGATTGGGGTATTGTTTCCAATTTTTTTCTTAAGCAGGGACACATGAACTATTGGGTGAACACAGTTTGATGTGGGAAGCTCCAACCTATGGGCTACATTTTCCAATTCATCCTTACACCTTGAACTATCCATAAAATCAGACTGCCAATTTTTGAAATATTCGTTATGACACTGTTACTTAGAGGTGAGGTTGGAGTCTTACTTATACCCAATAGTCTTTGTCGAATTATTCTTTCACATGATTATCATCATAAACTCATTTCATTTAGTTGTGAGTTGTTTGGAGTCGGCTTCATAGTTCTTTCAAAATTAGTCTCTTTTTACTGGGGTTTCTTCAACCACTTGTATTTTGGTTACTCCTAGAATATAAGAAAGAAAATGACCAAGTATAGAAGGGCACACACTTGTGTCTACAAGAGCACACAATCGTGTGTTATCACCAAATTTGAATTTAGGGATAAGATCAGTTTTCTAGTGATTTTGGAAACTGCCTTTCTTAAGTAACGCCACAAATACCTGTGCGTAGGAAACACACACTCGTGTGTTGGTTTGGTAGGTAAAATAAAAAGAGGCGCAAGGCCAAGTATGTGTATTTTGCATTCATATTTCTTCTAGAGCAAAATAATAGTTGCCAAACTTAGAGAGAAAAGAGAGATACAAGAACTTTAGTCACCAGAGAGGAGCCTTGGATCGCCGAAATAGCCACAGCTACTCTAAGATTAGCAAATCATTGGAAGGCAAGTAAGTTAGTACTCCTTTTTGGCTAATTAGTTTGTTATGGATGAGTCTATGATATACCGCCATAAACCTAAGATTTATTTAGATATTTTGTGGTGTTATGATGATTATATTGGTGTTTATATGTATAAATAATGACAAAATAGTATCTCAAATTGTATGGATATGTTGTTAGGATGAAACTATGGAATTATGTTAATGTCGATCATGATCCAAGATTTTGCATGTATATTTGTTTTTTTGGTTAAAGAAAAGAGGATTAGGATGCATAAAGACATGCTCTAAACTTTGTACATGATTTAGATTATTGGAGTTTAGGCCAGAAAACGCAAAAACCAATAGGTCAAATAATTTCATATCACAATATCTGGTCGTATGTGATGACTTACATGTCTGTATATCCCTTTGTATGGAAAATACTTCATAAGTAATAATGTGTTCTCCCTAAAGATAAACTCACATGACCATGTGGTATGAGACACATGCCCATGTGTGATTTTTCTAATAGTGGATGCTTGTATTAAAGCATGATAACACACCTATGTTTTAGTTTGTGAGTAACACAACGAAGCAAGATTAAGACACGTTCTGTGTGTGGTCTTTGCAACGAACACGAGGAAAACATGATTGAAGAACACCCATGTATGCTAAAAAAAGAAAAAAATATTTTACCCCTAAGCTATGTGCAAAGTGGGGAAGATAAAAGAAAGATAACAGAAAAGTTTTAAGAAAGCAAGTTAAGATAGTTAATCATAGTAAAAGTGTCTGACTGAGTGAAAGACGACACAGACATTGACCAAATTGAATTTAGGTCAAAAATAAAGAAAGTTAAGAGAAGCGATGTACACCTAGTTAGCCATAAGTTATTTACATAAATGACGAGATATATGAAAACCGTAAGGATATACGAGAGATAGATACCCATGAGATACATCATGCACTTGGCACCAAGGCTCACTAGTCATCTAGTTTAGCTTAGTTCAAGTGTGCATGATAAGAGATAGTGATACCTTAGTTAGTTCCTTACATGGTCAATAGGATGCATCATATATGTGCTTATGGTAAAAGCCATTTGAGGATGGTATTTTAGTTAGTAGTCTCATAGCTATGTGTATATGGTAAGGGAGGGATTGTTACCAGTTTTTTCATATGAACAGGGTATTATAGCTAGTTAATCTGATAGTCCAACCAACATGTGTGCAAGACACAATAGATACAAGATATCTAAGATATTAATTACTTTCACTAAGACATCATATATATTGTTATTAGCTTAGGCCTTAGTAAACTATGTGAAATGGCCTATGTACTTAGGGCACAAGGGTGTTAAAAATGAAAAATGGGCAAAGAAAAGTGTTGGAAAACATCTGCTTTAACCGCATAAAGGTTTAATGTTGGAATGCCTAGTTTTAGATTTATGCTTTGTGTAGGGTGTTGAAAGGCCACCTATTTACTAGGTGTTTTTCACTTACGCATTCTTTTTTTGTGGTTTTGTTAGTAGAGGTAAGTCACGAAACATATAAGGGAGCCAACGATCCATATCAAGCGGTTGCTTAAGGGCAAGGGTAATTTGATCATTTATGCATTTATGATTTAGTTTATGTATTCATGGTTCATATTGAAATTGTGTGGTTTGTAATGCATTTGTATTTATTTGTAATGGATTTTAGACACTAGAAATTTATGGTTGTAGTTCATTGATGAGTTTATTACTTTATTTATTACATTTTTTGCACGTTTTGAGTTTAAATTCAATTTATGCTCTTTTATTCCATTGTATTGGTTGAGATGTTCAAGTTGTGCATGTCTCTTTGGGTCATATTCTATATAAGGGTATGTATCTAGAGAGGGTGTTACAATCTTCTTCCAAAAGAAAACTTCTTTAAAGTGATAGAGAGTTTTAAAATATCCTTCATGGGTCCCTCTGTGGATTCCTTCGAGCAATACTATAATAAGGGAAAAGTCATAGGGAAAATAAATCTTTCCTTTGAAAACTAAAATGCCATGTTGAACTTGCCGAGGTTTGGCGACTTCCCTTATTTGGACTAATTGATAAAGCCTTTGAAGGTTAGAATGGTTATTGTTCTCTTCTCGAATAGGTTCTAGCCATTGAGATATAGGAATTGAAAGAGTTAATACTTTTGCTATATGTCCTTGTCATGAGAGGGCATAAGTTGTGCATTCAATTTCCCTAAATTATCAATATTTTAGTCATGATATCTTTGAGTTACAAGAATGCTTGATCTATTGCATTTAAAGGCATTCTCCTAGAGTAAATCTGTGAGAGGTCAGACAATGATGCCATATTATCTATGGAATTTTTGTACTAGCTTGTTAGACCCAAAAATCCACGTAGCTTTTTAATTGTAGTAGATGTGGGCCAACTAGTAATTACCTTTGTTTTACCTAGATTTGTCATAACCTCATTTTGACTAATAACATGCCCTAAGTATTGAATTTTCTATCTAGTGAATTGATATTTTTCCTTTTTCACAATAAGTATCCTTCAAAATTGAAAAACCAATTCTGACATGTTCCAAATATCCTTACTAATTTTGACTATAGACTTGAATATCGTCAAAAAATACTAAAATAAATTTCCTCAAAGTATTTTTTGAAATCGGCGAAACGCACCCCTTGGAGCGTTTCCGTGCTTCCTTGATAATAGTAAAGCTAAATTGCAATTCTAAAAAACTCGAATCACCAAATCATATATAAACACGAATAATGAAAATATTGAGAGTTACCTTAGTGTGAGAAACTATTCCAACAACATTGTTTCACTATTACAAGTCGTTTTTCACCAATTTTTTTTCCTATAGTTAACACTCCCAATCTCACTTTGTTCTTAAAAAATACTTGAGTTGGTTGAAAGAATTTTTTTTTTCTACGTAAGTTTTCAAAAGGATCACACTTAATCTCCAATTAATGAAAAGTATTGGTAAGTTGACTCTTATCTTTATCTCTGATTAATTAAAATCTTCCACAAAATTCAATTTTACCTTATCCTCCTTAATATTCAAAATTTTCTTTCAAATAGAAGTCCTTAATATCTCAATTCTTAAATCTTCAAAAATATCACAAATCTTTGATATTCAAATCCTTAATTAAAATCTTTATCTCAAATCTTAATATTCAAAAATATCTATTCCCTTGAAATGAAAGATAAAATAATTATCTATTATAATTAACATTTAAATTTGTTTTCATCTATTTTCAAAATTCAAGCGTATCCCATATCTTTAATATTCAAATTATATCACAATCTCTAACTCTTATTTCAAACAAAATTTATCATATTAAAAATGACAATAATAATAATAATAATCTACAACCGCTTGCCCTAAAGCCCTCACGATTATATTTACTTGTACACATAAAAGTAGAGGAGTCAATGATGAAACATTTAGTAAATAGGAAGTCTACTACTAACTTTTACAAATTTCCCAAATTGCTTTTAGCTTGACCCATCATAACTATATCATTCGGAGTCTATCCCTAAACTTCCATTAGGATGATTGTGGGTCATCTATCTCATATATGTAACTCATAGTAAACTTAAAAACATCTAGACGACGTATCACTCTCGGAACGAACTATCTCTCATTCGGTCACTAAGGAACCACTTATTAGATCCTCAACTAGTGTGACCATATCATCACTCAGTGAAAGCACTATTATCTGAAAGCTATGTCCCATAGTTGTATGGTATGACAATCAAACTGGATCAAATATAGGAATATGATACCTCAGTCATGTGAACACTTATTATATAGGTCACTTGCCTACACCACTATTAGACTATCGGACTATAATTGTACTATTCCCTACTATGACTTGGTGCCCTACTATAGATACAGTTTCCTACTATAAACATGTCTTACTATAAGCAGTATAGGGAAGATGTACTCACCATGCCCTTTTGTAATAACCTTATTGTAAGGTTTTAGGACGTCATTAACTGACAGTGTAGCAAAATTAAAACTTTTAAAAACATATCAAAGATTCTAAAACCTATCTTGGATACCCATTTTAATGCATAAATTCATGAACATGTTAAACACACCTAAAGTGTTTAGAAATTATACCAGTGTTTTTGGCTCCTCCAAGACTTCATGTGGCTATGTAAAGATCGCTACCCAACTCTTTTAAGACGACACCTTGGTATCCACATGGAGCACAAATAAGAGACGGTTCGGAAAAAAGGCTTTTATTGTTTGGATCTTGGAAGTTAGATCATGGTAATGAAAGTTTGCATCAACAAGATTCTAGGTGTAAAGATGTGTGTTTAGGATTCTTGTGTTATAAAAAAACAAAAACTTTGAGTCAAACTAAACACCATTATTTATAAGGTGTGCAAGAATCCTAAGTTAATTAGGACCTAACTACTTACATGATAAAGTATCAAAGAGTTCTTGTTAAAATAAGACTCTTAATTTATTGAAAGTTTTAATGTATAGGAATTTTAATTAAATTAGGATTCCAATTTAACCTAAACTTTTTATCAAACAAAGACTTTGAATTTATTGAAAGTTTTAATGCATAGAAATCATAATTAAATTAGAATTCCAACTCAACCTGAACTTTCTATCAAACAAGGACTTTGAAGAATGTTTGTTTAACTAAAACACTTTACCCACGAGTTAACTCAGCCAATTAACTAGCATCCATATAGTGTATTTGCACAATGCCATATGGCACCATCACACCAAATGATTCCAGTCAAAATATATCCATAAATTTATCTCTTTCCGTGATTTAAGGATTGTTGTTAAATGATCCTTGCTTTTTGGTTCGTATCAACCTCTTAATGTGTGTGAACTATAAGCTCTCTATTAAACTAGTGGTTTCTAAATTTAGATCAAATTTAAACACAAACCAAGATTAGTCTCTAGTAAAGCATCATGATTACTCAGATAATTAAGTGTTAGTGAACATTTTTTTAAGTTTTTACAACATCATAGTTATGTGCAATTCAATCCTTTTATTAATTGATATCTCTTAAGGTTGAGATATAGAAATATGTCTATCTCAATAGTTCCTCAATATGAGCTAATACACATTAATGACTTACACAAATTAGGCTATAACCTCATACCATTGTGGCCACAAATTCAAGGAGTCATGAATGTCTTTCAAAATTTGCATATGAGATATCTTATTCTATGCTCAAAAGTGATGAATTATTGATCTACCATAGCCTTCATGTATCTCATGATATAGTCATTCACTACCTTTATGATACCTCCATTACAACGATACATTGGATAGTGTTAAAGCATACCGATCCTTACACAAGACGGTTTGACAACCTTAAGTCAAAGGATTATATGCACTTAGAGTGTTCAGATGATTTGTTCTATAAACATTGGAGCAATTATCTATATGGATATCCTCTGGTGGGGTTAGTCTAATAAATATTCTATAATGTGCACCCACGTATTGCATCAAGCCGTTAGCAAATAACTTCAATTATGTGAGATCTGTTACCACATTTCAGTAGAGTTGTTCAATATTATAATAATCTCATCACTATTACATGTGCCCTTAGTTATTGTAATATGAGACTATAGACATTTCTAGAATGGTCATATAATGTGTGCATAGGGTTCCTACAATCAATCGTCTAATCCCCTCATCCCAATTCTATAATTTTAAGGGCTTGTTATTTACACAAACATATAATAGACATGCATATGAATTAAATAATTGTAAATCATTTTATTAATTAATGAGATAAATTACAATTACAAATATTAAATCAATTGGTTGTAGGGCATATACCTTAACAATCTGTCACTTGCACTATAGCCAATCGGTTTTGTATTTAATACCCAATCCTGTTACATGTTTGTCATGTTTTTACTACAATAGAGGCTTTGTTAATAGGTTAGCTAAATTGTCATCTATATCAATCCTTTCTATCTATATGTCACCTCGCTGAATAATCTCTTAGATAAGATAATATCATCTGAGTATGTGCTTGGACCTATGATTAAATTGTGGCTCTTTTGCTTAAGCAATCGCTCCATTGTTGTCATAATAAAGCTCAATTGGTACAACAATGCTTGGAACCACTCCCAATTCTATCAAACTCTATTATAAAATTAACTATTGTACTTTGAAAGGGCAATGTACTGAAACTCTATTATAAAATCAGCCATTGTACTTTGCTTGGAGTTATTTCAGCTTACTACATCACTATTTAACAAAACAAAAACCCAGACTGTGATTTAAAGTCATTTTGATTAGTTTGTAAACTAGCATCACTATAGCCTCTAATGAATCCTTTTTATAAACCAACAACGCAACTTTAGTCTTTCTCAGGTACTTTAGGAAGTTCTTAACAACCATCTAATGTTTTTCACTTGGATCAAATTGATACCTATTGCAAACGCTTAAAGTGTATGAGACATTAGGTCTCGCACATAGCATGACATATATGATTGATTCTATAATAAGGCAAATGAGAATTTATTCATTTTATCTTTCTCAGATTGTAATATGGACACATCTTTTTTGAAAAACATACACCATAGGACATAGGCAAAAATGCCTTCTTAGATTTCTCTATAAAGAATCTTGTCAACACCTTACTTATGTATGTACTTTAACTTAGGCTCAACAGTTTATATGTAACACCCATAGGTAAGCTCAAGGGCATTTTAGTCTTTTTTTTCCTTTTAAATTCGATGATTAATGATTTTCAAGAATACACACCCATTTATGTATGGTCAATAGAAAGTTAATTAGTGGATCAGATTATGATCATGACGAAACATAAGGTTGTCTTATGCAATTAGACATTTGACCATGTATGGTCTATACACATCCGTGTATTGTGTCCTGAAGATAAAATCAAAATGCAATAACCCTAACGTTCTTCCATTATCTGTCATAGCTATAGAAAACAAAGATAAAGAGATAAAGGGCATTTTTGTCACCTGTGGAACCACCAACAATCACCAGAATCATCGTAACCATGTAAAGGAAATTTTTGAATTTTTCTGTTATATATACAATCTAGGGATGTTTAGATATAGTAGTGGTGATCCTGTTGATAGAATTAATGGTGATATGCGAAATTGAAGAGTTATATGCATGTCTAATCTCTTGATGGTATGAATGTTTAGGCTTTGATTTGATTAATGTTTTAGAGCCATGTATATGTACTTTGATTAAATAAATTGTGTGAATATCATGTTTAGGATGTGTAAAGACTTTTATGTATGCCTTAGAAGAAGTAATCTTGTTAGAATTGTGATCAAAAAAGCATAGAAACCCTAAGGTGCAATTTCTAGATTGTGACACATGATTGTGTATAGCACTATACACGTCTATATGTCATTCCAAAAATTTTGAAAGTCTGAAAATCCCATACTCGTTTTGAGGGAGGATATGCATGACTGTGTGGTATAGGACATAACCTCGTGTATGGCTTTCTAAAATGGATGACACATGTTAGAAGACATATAGCTTGCACATGTGGATCATCATTCATGTGTGCTACATGACACATACTTGTATATATGGGTTACGAGGCACACAAGTATGAATAAAGAAACATACCACTATATACCCCTAGGCAAAGGCATAACGTGATTATACCCCTAAGTTATGCATATAGAATGAGAGAGTTACGTAAGAAGAATAATAACTTGTTAGAGGATAAAGAATTAAAGAAAGACATAGGATAAGATGCCCGACTATGTGGACAACGACATAAACTCAGATTAAGTTAAATTCGAGTCGAAAGTTAAGAACCTTAAGGCTAGTGTGACATGACTAGATAGTCACCAACTATATGCATAAGTGACAGTAATTATGGAAACAATAAGGCTAAATACCCATGAGATGCATCATGCACTCAGTGCTAAGGCACGTAACCACCTAGTTCAATTTAGACATGCATGGTAAGGATATGACTTTTAGATATTTCTCACGTGATCTGTAAGATACACCACATATGTATCAAGGTAATTAGTAGGTTTGATTAGCTTATGTAGTAAGGGAAGAAGCTACTATTATAGATTTTCCCATATGATTAAAATGTTCCAGTTGAATAACTCAATAGGCTATTTGGTATATGTGTAAGGCATAATAGTAGCTTTCAGCAAGGTATCAGATCTACTGATTTCAACTTGGGTCTTCACACCTTTTGTGAATAATTCTTGTTAAGGCACTAAGGTGTCATAATGTGACTACTTTTAGCTTACGAATGGAACATAAGTTTTACCATTTGTTACTTATAATAGTTTTGGGTGTCAAAAGGTCACTACTTTTTGAAGTTTACTCATGCATTTTCTTTCATATGTTTGTGGGTAAAGGTGAGTTATAGGACATATGAGGGATCCAATGATCCAGTTAGCAGCTGTACAAGGAGAGAGGTCTTTTGTTACTCAGTTTTCATCAAACATATAGTTTTATTCTTTTTATTGTTGTCATTATTACTAGTATTTTTAGACACATAATATCATATGAGTATTGATTAATAAAATGTTTTAATTATATCACCTTTTTACACACTTTATAATTATGATCATGTATTAAAGTTTTCAAATAATTTAACTGTGCATGCCTCTTTTGGTATATTCCTATCAAAGGTATGTATCTAAAAATAGGTGTTACATTTATGGTATCAGAGCACAATCTTGGTATCCAAAAAGGTGAAAAGTTTTATATGTTTGAAAAATGCATATAAAGTTAAGTAAGAAAGTAGCCATTTGTGTAGCATCGATCGCCCTTACATGCTTGCCAAATTAAAGTAATATATGCCTAAAGATTCTTGTGATTTTAGGATAAAAAGATCTAGAAGATTAATTAGAGATGCCTCAAAAGCCCTTAGTCAGGAAATAAGCCAAACAGAGGCTCGGGGACAAGCATTTAGTGCACCAGTTGTGCCCTTCATTGATAATGTTGCTATCTGCCAGATTATGGAGGAGGTTTTGAAACAAAACAAAAAGTGTCAACCAATGTGAGAAATCTAACCTAGACCCCACCGATCTTGAAGTAGCATTCAAACATGGAGGTACCCTTCTAGTAGAGTAGAAAGTGTATAGAAGCTCTTCGAATAGAGATTGGAGGTAGCACTAGAGGATAGACATATCCTATTTATAGCTTGTCTAGTCATCATCAGTCCCTAGATTTTAAAGGTAGTGCAGGGTTAAGGGGATTACTAGCCAAGAAGTGGTTGGAGATAGTGGAAGATGCCATGAGGATCTACTCAATGACAAATGTTAATAAGATATAGTATGTTAGTCTCTTACTAAAAGCTAATACTAAAGTCTAGTGGTAAACATTATGTGAGACCCATTGAGTTTCAGAGATGTTATAGGTAAACTTCAAATAAACCTTTGAGTCAAAGTATGTTTCAGTTGACGTCACGTATGTGAAGGCCGAAGAGTTCCTCTATCTAGGGCAAAGGAACAAGTCGATCAAAGAGTTCTTGACTAAGCTAAACTAATTGGCCAAGTATGCTTTTAGCGTAACTAATTCAGAGAAAAGCACGCTAGATATGTTCATGAGAGGGATGAGGCCAGATATAGCCAAAGATGTGATGATGAGTGATAATCTTTCCAAAACTTTTCAAAGGCCTTCAGTTAAGCACTAAGATTTGAGATCATGAGGCAATGCATGGCCAGGGATAGAGAGTTATCAAAAGAGACTACACTATCAACCCCGGTATAAAGATAAAGTTAGTTAACTATTAGTGACAATAAAGATGGTCTCAATAGAGATAATAAAGGTAAGAGACCCTTCCAGCCTAAGAACAAGAAAAACTTTAGGGGTAAGAAACAATGAAAAAAGGAGCAGCCTAGACATAATAGTTCCTCTGCATGTCATAGATGTGGTAGGAGACATATTATCGAGTGTTTAGCTACTCAAAGGGTATGCTACAAATGTACACAGTTAGGATATTTTTTCAAGCATATACATCCTTACTATCTGTGCTAACCCTAGTAGAGTAAATAAATAGGGGAAGACAAGCTTGAATATTCGTAGCTATTCAGACACGGCCAGATATTAACCCTAGAATTATGACGGGTTAGTTATTGTTTCCTTCTTATCCTTTATATATTTTAATTGACTGTAGGGCCACTCATTATTTTATTACTAGAGCCATAGTTGAGAGATTAGGACTGAAGCCTTCAGTCACCTCTCAAATTAGAATAGAGATGTTAGATGAGGACCAGGTTCATAATAGTTCAATATTGGTAAAAGAGACAGTTTTCTTGAGAAGTTGTGTCTTGGCCATGGACTTAATAATCATAGACATACTAGACTTCAATGTGATACTTAGCATGGACTTCTTAAGTAGATATGAAGGAGAAATAGATTACAGGAAGAAGAAAATTAGATTTAGTATGGTTAAAGGTAAGTAGTTCATATTTAGAAAGAGTCGAATGTTCAGTATGATGATTAGCAGTATCAAGCATTATCAAGTTCGAATCTTCAATGTAATACTTGGGGTCATGTATTTGATATAAATGGTTCAAAAATTAGTAGAGATAATTTCAAGTAGAAAAGACATTCTAGTGGTACAAGAGTTTTCAAATATATTCCCTAATAGCCTTCTAGAGTTAACACCAGAGGGAAAGTTAAGGTTTAGCATTGAGTTAGCCTTGAAAACAACACCAATTTCTAAAGCCCCCTATAGAATGGCCTTAATCGAATTATAGGAACTAAAGAAACAATTACAGGAATTGTTGGATAATGGATTCATTAGACTAAGCCACTCATCATGGGGTATACTAATCCTCTTTACAAAGAAGAAAAATATATCAATGAGGATGTGCATTGACTATAGGGAGTTGAATAAGGTGATAATAAAGAATAAGTACCCACTCCCAAGGATTGATGATTCATTTGACCAGCTTAAGGGTGTCTTAGTATTCTTTAAGATAGATTTGAGGTCAGAGTATCACCAAGTCAGAGTAACACAACAAGATATATCCAAGACTACCTTTAGAACCAGGTAGAGGCATTATGAGTTTGTGGTCATGCCTTTTAGATTGACCAATGTCCCGATAGTATTTATAGACCTCATGAATAGGGTGTTCTAAGAATGATTGGATAGGTTCTTGGTAGTATTCATTGATGACATCCTGGTCTACTTCATAACTTGAAAGAAGCATAAACAACACTTGAGATTTGTGCTCCAGAGGATGAGAGAGAGGTAATTGTCTGTAAAGTTCTCTAAATATGAGTTTTGGCTAAATAAAGTGGCATTTTTGGGTTATATGGTTTTAGCAAAGACATATTAGTAGACCCTAACAAAATTGAGACATATGGTAAAGGCTTAAGATAGCAAAAAAGGTTAAAAGTTTTTTAGGATTGGTAGCTTGTTACAAACACTTTGTTAAGGGGTTTGCCAAGTTAGCTCGGCCTTCCATAAAGTTGACACATAAAGAGATTGCTTTTAAATGATTAAAGGCCAGAGAATAGAGATTCCAAGAATTGAAAAAGAGATTGACCTCAACTTTCATCCTTACCTTGCTAGAAGAGGGTAAAAACTATTATTTATACACAGATACCGCACATCAAGGTTTAAAAGCAATACTAATATAGAAAGGGAAGGTGATAGCTTATACTTCTCGTTAGTTAAAAAAGTATGAGACTAGATACCTCACTCACAATCTTGAGTTGGTAGTTATGGTGTTTACACTTAAGATATGATGACACTACCTATATGGGGTAAAAAGTAACATCTACCTAGATCATAAGAACCCCATATATTTTTTCAGTAAAAAGAAACTGATTATGAGATAAAGATGAAGGCTATAATTAGTAAAAGACTATGATTGCGAGATTAAGTAACACCCAAGTCAAGCCAATGTAGTTGCAAATATCTTGATTAGAAAAGTGTTCCTATCATAGATTACTGCTCATAGTGAGTTACAATAGGAGTTGGTGAGAAAGTAGATTAAGGTAATTATAAAGCAATTAGCAAGTCTCTAGATTTAGTTAACCCTTTTAGATGAAATCTATATAGTACAGGTTTCAAATGAAGGATGTTTATAGATCAGACAAAAAATGGTCGAAAATATTGAGATTAAGTTTAATATGGTAGAAGATATCCTAAGGTTTCAAGAGAGGGTATATGTTCTTTGAGAGCAAAGCTTAAGAGATAAGATCCTAGCAAAGACACACAAATAAGGCTGAACATCAGAGGCCATTTGAACTTTTACAGCCCCTTAACATTCTTAAGTAGAAGTAGGAACATATATTAATAGATTTCATAATTAGATTATCGAGGGTCAAAGGTGGCTATAATGCATTATGGGTTATAGTAGATCGGTTAACCAAGTCAACATATTTCATAACAGTCATAGACACTACAAGTACTGATCAATTGGGTCAAATCTGGGTTAAATCTATGATAATAGTGTCAGATTGAGATACTAGATTTGTCTTAGTATTTTGTCAGAGTATGCAAAAATCCTTATATACGAGTTGGCACTCAATACAACATATCATCGCCTATTTGGTAGATAGACTGAAAGAGTTAATTAGGTGATCGAGGACATGTTTAGGGTTTGTTGCCTGGATAGAGTAGCGAGTTGGATAAATATGTTATCGTTGATGGAGTTTGCTTATAATAATAGTTACTAGGCAATTATCAAGATGGCTCTTTATGAGGCTTTATAAAAAATGTAAATCATTGTTACACTGGGATGAGATAAGAGAGAGAGATGTTTTAGCTCTGTCATTGGGACCCCAATTGACCCTTAGAAAAGTTACATAGATCAAAGAAAATGTGATCTTGAGTTTCAAGTAGGTGATAATGTATTTGTCAGAGTAGCCCCTTACAAGCATGTTATGAGATTCGAGACCTTTTGAGGTATTAAAGAGTATAAGTAATTTTACCTATAGGCTTACACCACTAGCGAGCATGGATCGTATTCATAACATGTTCTATGTATTGCTATTATGCAAGTACATCAATGACCCTACCCATGTGCTTACTATTGGGGATATTGAGCTAAAGGATGATCTAGTCTATAAAGAATGTCTAACTCAAATATTAGACTAGTAAGTTAAAGAGTTCAAACACAAGCAAATTCCTGATGATAAGCTTGGCTACTAGAGGGAGGGGAGGTATCATGAGATATTTATCACTGACAATGGTAACGGATTTGGCACCAAAGATTTGGAAACTAAACCTTAGGTGGAAATTATCATTTTATAAAACTTAGGTTTGAGGGGAAAAGTTTAAGGGAGGAAAAGGAGATTAAAATTTAGTTTTATTTTAATATTACAAATAAAATGATGATTTTACCCCTAAAACCTTTAATTTTAACCACTCATGGGTACGTGTTTGGGATTTTCAAAGTTAAAAGGTAAAATCTTGAGATCAGAGGATATTTTGGGTGGGAAATATTCCTTTGGCCTATTCATAATTAATATTCATTTTTAATTATGGATTTAATTCATTAAAATGGTCATAATATTTTTCTCAAGCCAATAGCCCTCACTATTGTACTCCGAAAGTTCTAATGAACTTTCTAGTGGACTGAAACCTTATCGCATTAATTTTCCCTTTCGCTTTGGCAAACAAGTTCAAATAATCAAATAGGTAAATTTCAAATTAATTACTAAAAACCCATGATCTTAAATTAGGTTTTAGCCCAACAAATCATTTAGCCTTAAATATGGCTCTCGATATCAACAAGGTAGATACTACATATCACCTTGTATCGACAAATATATTCCCTACTCATACCTTTAATATATTTCACCTTCACTTTGCTGAACAAGTAAAGCATACTAATTAAGTCAGGTCCAATATGAACATGTCTTAATTTTCCACCTAGTAAAAGTGTACACTTCACTTTGGCAAACAAGGTTCTAACAAACATGGGTTTAGTTAAGGTATCATATTAGAAGATACCAATATAATCTTAGATTTAATATTTAAACTGAGGGTTTTTAATTAATTAGTCTCATTAGATTTTATGTCACATGTTAGGTGATATTTGGAAAAATATAACCATTTACATCCATCCAACAACGTAAAATTAAAATAAGTCAGTACATAGCCATAAGTAATGTCAAATCTTTTAAGCCAATAGGGTCTGACTGGTTAACCTAGTTGAATATTTTGTCTTTGGATCTTCGTCTTCATGCTTGCCTTTTTCACCTTCATTTTTTAATAATTACATGGCTTTATTTCTTAGTTATATTGTTCTAGGAAAATAAATAACAACCTAAACTAAAGAAGAAGAGAAACTAAGGTAGGGCACATAGACCCTATTTGAAAATTACAACCCAAAGAAAATAAATAAAAATAAAAAATTCACATTGGTTCATTAGTTGTGTACTAAGCACCATGTATACATACATCTGTACATGCCCATCTAGCTAAAATTAAATTTTAATTATTAATTAACCAAGTGTTAAATTACATTTTTATCCCTAAAACTTTGCAAAATAATTGTTTAATCCCAAGATTCAAGGAAATTTCGATTTTTGTTCTAACTCAACGAAATTCAAACCAAAATCTAATTCCTAATCTCAAAAGGCATGTAGGCATTTTGGGAGGCATGTCGAGGGTATGATGGAGAACCATTATACATGGTTTACACTAAAAGCAATCATGACATAAGTAGAAAAACTGCCCAGCCACACACAAGTTCAAAGTGCAGTGGGTACACTAGCAACAGTGTGTAGCTTGGACAAAACTACCCAAACTGGTGTCGTTTGGTGATGCACCAACCTATACCTTAGGAATGGGACAAGGCAAAGGTTGCCCTACAACATCCAAGTAGTCGGAGCTCAGGTTGCCACCTTTATTGACACACAGAATAGATTTTGTATAGGTGTGTATCGCGGCATGGAGAAGCCTTGCCATGTGTGACACCACCTTGTTCAGTTTTCATCCCAACCATGCAAAGTGATGTTTCCAACCTTGGTTTTTGGACTTTCCAATCATGGAAAAACTTAGAGCCATCGTACAAGGCAAGCCAATCATCGTGTGAGCAATAGTGGCATGTAAACCACGCTCATATGACAAACCAGCTATCAACCTTGAATATAAGACTACATCAACAATTAAACTCAAAAAAATTTTAGGAATAATCACTTAACAAATTTAACACATCTTTATGTTATTCTTGAACTTAACAAATCGTGCGGCAACATGATTGCAAATCAATTTTACCAATTCTAAGATTTTGATTATTTATCAATTACATGCAATGACATATAAATATAATAAAAACTTGTAGGTATATTTTTATGAAAATATGCCTAAACGGTGGCTCTAATACCACTATAGGGTTTTAAGGCTCTATTAATCGGCAACGTAGCAGAATTAAAAATTAAAAAAAAAATCAAAGATCCTAAAACCTATCTAAGATACTCGTTTTAATGTATAGATTTATGCACATGTTAAATACAAATATGGTGTTTAGAAATTATACTTGCATTGTAGGCTCTTCTAAGACTTCATGTGGCTATATAAAGATCGTTATCCAACCCTCTTAAGATGATGTCTTGGTATCCATATGGAGCAAAAATAAGAAGTGGTTTAGAAAGAAGGTTGCTAGGGCTTCTATTGATTAGATCTTGGAAATTAGATCACTACAATGAAAGCTTGTGTCAACAAGATTCTAGGCATAAAGATGTGTGTCTAAGATATACATGTTTAGGGTTGTTGTCTTGTAAAAAAAAAAAAAAAAACTTTGACTCAAACAAAACACCTTTATTTATAAGGTGTAAAAGAATCCTAAGTTAGTTAGAACTCTAACTACTTACGTGATAAGGTGTTTGAAAGTTATTAAAATTAGACTCTTAATTAATTAAAAGTTTAATGCATAAGAATTTTAATTAAATTAGGATTCCAACTCAACCTAAATTTTTATCAAACAAAGAGTATGAATTTATTGAAAGTTTTAATGTATAAAAATCTTAATTAAATTAGGATTTTAATTCAACCTAAACTTTTTATCAAATAAAGACTTTGAAGAATTTGTGTTTAGGTAGAACACCTTACCCACGAGTTAACTCAGCCAGTTGACTCGTATCTATCATTTGGCCTTGCTTGGTTGGACTTCTAAATGGGTCTAGCCGAAACCATATAATGCATTTACACAATGCCACATGACACTATTCACACCAAATGATTCCAGTCAAAACATATCTATATATTTATCTCTTTACATGATCTCAGGACTATCATCAATCGATCCTTACCTCTTGGTTCATATTAACCTTTTAATACGTGTGACCTATAAGCTCTCTATTAAACTGTCAATGTCTAAATTCAAATCAAATTTAGACATAAACCAATATTAGCCTCTAACAAAGTGTCATAGCCATCTAAATGATAGAGTGTCAATAAATATCTCTATAAGCTTTTACAACATCACAGTTACTTCCAATTCAATCCTTTTGTCAATCAATATCTCTCGAGGCTGAGACATAGAAGTATGTCTATCTCAGTAGTTCCTTGATATAAGCTAATACATATTAATGACTTACACGGATTAGGATACAACTTCATCCCACTACGACATTAGATTCAAGTAGTCATGAATGTCTTTTAACATTCACATTTGAGATATCTTCTCTTATCCTCAAAAGTGTCAAATCTTTTAGTGATCAACCATAGCCTTTATATATCTCACTATATGGTCATTCATTATCTTTATGATACCTCTATTACAATGATACATTGGATAGTGTCAAACCGTATCAATCTTTACATGAGACGGTTTAGTAACCTTAAGTCAAAAGATCACATGCATCTGTGGTATTTAGAGGATTTATTCCATAGACATTAGAGCATCCATCCATTTAGATATCCTCTGGTAGGGTCGCTCTGATAAACACGTTTATAACGTGTACTCATGTGTTGCACAAAGCTATCAACGAACAGCTTCGATATGTAAGAATTGTCACCACCTTTTTTGTGGGATCATTCAACACTATGATAATCTCATCACTATTACATGTATCATTGATCATTATAATGTCAGGATTATAGACATTTCTAAAATGGTCATCTATTTATGCATAGGTTTCTCACGATCAATCATTGATTCTCTTATCACAATTCTACCATTCTAAGGGCATGTTATTCACAGAATCATATAATAGACAAACATATGAACTGAATAATTATAAATATTTTTTATTAATTAATGAGATAAATTACAATTACAAATATCAAATCAATTGGCTCTAAGGCATCTACCTTAACACCTATGACATCTAACATGCGTGCATCTCAAGCCTCAAATCACATTAGGCTCATCTTAGTTTCACCCTAAACATAACTCCTACCTTCATATCATTTTATCTCTTGGGCACGTAAGTTACTACTATGTACTTGTAACTTATGTGTAGTATTTAGGGATAAGGCATTCTAGCCTAGTTCTCTATTATCTTTCTTTACTTTGCCCTTATACACAGGCATCCCTTATTTAGATACATGGGTATTCCTTTTCTTGTGTAGGAGACATAATTATCACCTCAAGGGCATGCCACTTCTGTGCCATAGAGATAGGCGTGTCATCTCTAGAACACAAGTGCCCCTCTTCTTCAAGCATGAATGCCCTTTTTTACCATTTACTTTCCCTATTTTCTCACTTGAACATACACATGGGCATGTGTCCCTCTCTAAGGACAGGCATTAGCCATCTTATAACTTAAACTTGATCAAAACTTAACTTCTTAAAGGTATTTTCGTCTTTTTGCCTTACACACAATCATTTTCTAAATGTACACAAGTAAATTTCTAACACTAGTTAATTAGTCATGGATCAATGGTTCCAACAAATCACTAGATCGTTAGAGAAATTGATGTTAAAACTATGTCGCACATATATAGGCATATGTCCCATACCATATGACATACACGATCTGTATGAATTCTAGAAATGTAAAAACAGATCTAAATTGTACCTTATTTATCTCTATGTGTTTTCAATTCATCCAAACCTTAATTATAGTGAATTTAATGCCACTATGAAATTCCTAAACATGAAGTTCAATCACAACATCAACAATTATTCGTAAGAATTAGACTTTTACATAATCATTAACACAATCACATAATACTAATACATAAGTAAAACTATGCCATATTTCATCAATAAAATTCACATAGTTTCAATCATCCCACTTAGCCCTTAAATTGATCAATCAATAGATTCATATACTAACATAATCATTTGAACAATAATCAAACATGATCATGACATAATACTCAATAAGACCAATATATATACATAATCTCCTAATTACAACAATGATCCATTATTGGTTAAACGTAAAAACCCTCAGTCCATCATCTATATATAAATGATTAGGGAGGAGAGAAGAGTCATACTTACCTTTTGTCCAAAAACTGCTATTTTTGGATTGATCGACAACCATTCTTCTATATTCCTTCATTACCACCACTTCACTGGAGAATGATCCCCAAAATCTCTACATTAAACACAAACAATCAAACTTGAAACCCTATCTCTCTCTTTAGGTTATACAAGTTTTTTTGGGATAATGTTCCCTAAAACATTGCTAACATGCCTTATTTAAACTATCTACATGTAACGCCATGCATGAGCATATGTCCTCTTACACATGGTTGTGTTTTACTTAAAATTAATCTAATACGATGCATAGTTTTTCTGATTGATGTGATAACTGACACACAAGTATGACCATCCCATGCACGGTCGTCCTTCAATAATATTCCATAATACTTCATTTAGTTCACATTACATCAATCATACATATGTATTGACATAAAAATGACCATAATGCCCTAAAGTCATACTTGTGGGTATTAAATTTAGCTAACCCATTTAGCCTGGTGGAGAATTCTTTTATAGTCATCTATTCTTACCTCAAATTAATGAACTATTAGGCCCAGATATATAAGATATCAACATACAAGTATTCTTTCTCAAAGGCCCACCTGAAATCAACTCATGACATGTCTACTAATTAGTGGGTATCATGTAGTATCTACCACTAAGTCTTATCATCTCTTTTGAGCAAGAAACTAGTACACTAAACCTTCTGTTAGTCAGTCATTTCAAATAATCCATATTATTCTAAACTACCTCTAGCCACTTTTTAAGTGGTACTGATCTAATCCTCAAACCATTTCTATACTCTAAAGGCTAATATATGTTTGCCAGACTATAGATATGGCGTATCTGGCCTTTGCTACCACTTCTAACAATTGTCTTCTAGAAGTCTTTACTCATTCAATCATGTTAAGGCAGTTGATCTATAACTGGTATTTGCTTAACAATTAGAGAAACCTCAACTAGATGCCCAATACTCTCAAATGTCTCATGATTCACTCGAAGAACCTTTTATATTATCTATTGAATCACTAAGTTATTAATTTGTAGTGTTGTAGCTATACCAAAAACTTGTCTCTAAGTCTTAGCCTAGTTTCTTTTTTGGGTAAGGACATCTAGAGCCTCTCTAGTCAATCTCATAGATTTCCTTGTTTTGAAATGAAATCAAAACTCAATCAGATGTACCATTATTCAAACATAGGTTAAAATTATACTTACAATGGTTGGCACATAAGAACGATCAGCGTTACATGAAAGTTAATTACTTAACTTATGCACTTTCAGACAGCTAGACTTATACACATTTTTGGGATCCAAAATCATATTCTAGTACCAAAAATTTAATACCCTTTGCTAGATGCATACTCTTACTCAAAATATAGACCCAAAGAGACGTGTTAACTTTAATTCTCCTCTAACAAACAATGGAACTTTAAAGCATGACAAACAATTTAAGCTTAATCCATATGCAACATGTAAAAAGGTGTAACACATTAAATATTGACAAACATCGATAACATAAATAATTAAATCTATATCATCTACAGTAATTGCACACACCTTAATGTAGTTGGGGTGTTAAAGCTTACAAGTCATCCATAGATAGAGATGTTATTCAAGTTAGGCTTAAGAGGAAACCTCTAAGGAGCTCAGTTCATTCTTTTGAGTCTTTGAATCCATGGCTTTGTAACATTAGCTATCAAACACTCTTGCCAATCCAATTACCTCATTTGAGTTTAAGGGTCTCTAAGTTTGTACATCCACCCTTAAGTTCCCTTGTAGGACACTGATAAAAACTCTCAT
Source organism: Mangifera indica (assembly GCF_011075055.1). Lineage (NCBI taxonomy): Eukaryota > Viridiplantae > Streptophyta > Magnoliopsida > Sapindales > Anacardiaceae > Mangifera > Mangifera indica. The sequence continues at coordinate 3,881,271 of NC_058148.1, forward strand.
TTCTTGAGCATCTAAAGTGCCTACCTTAGTCATGTAAGAGAGTAAATGTCTTACTATGCGGTTTGGTTATGACAATTTACTAAAAATTTATGGTCATAGTAGGAACAGGTTGATACTTGATCCAACATTAATTCAATTATTGTTTTACTAACCAAACACTAATGTCAAAGGATGATCTAAGGTAGACACTATTGTTGTGTCTTAACCCTAATGAGATACCAGTTGATGAGAGAATTTGATTGCATGATTTTTGTACAATTGAAAGGTTAACATCAGTCTTTTGTTGATTCTCTATCGTTTAGGTAGTTATGATGTCTTGCTAGAGGTCATTCAAGGTTTGTGAATAAATGTTTGATTAATTATAAATTAATCATAAATTTATTCATTACGAACATGATAGAGAACCTATGTGTCACACATAATAGAGGTTGATATCCATAATTCAAAGGATATGAACTTATTAGACATATAGTGAATCACACCTAAATATCGTGATTTCAAGCTCTATTAAGAGTGACACAGATCTAATCATATCATTATGAATGCTATAACTTATTGTGTTAGTATATGCCTTAGGAACTATTTGTGTTATCGGTTTCAAGGTATTTCATCTTGTATATAATCTTTTAAACAATTTATTAATAAAGTAGTTCTTTTGTTCATATGTATAAATTATTTCCTTTATTTTGCGATAATATAAAGTATGTGTATAAACTGTCCAAATGACTCACTTAATACAAACTGAATCATTACATTGTTCCTTACGAATATGATATAACTTGGACAATTATATCACATAATAGGCATATTGAATATCTCCTTTGAATGTCATGAGATGACATTAGTATGGGTGATGATGATGATCATGTCATTACGGTATTAGTATGGATTAATAGTTAGAGAACCATTTTTCAAAGATAACCAATAACGATAAGTCACATGGTCATCAAATCATAGTCAATGACTTATCATAAGATCGTACTATTATACAAAGTAATCTTTTGACCTAAGACATCATGATCAGATCCAATACAGATACATGTGATTTATGTGATGAATATATACAGGATTAACCACATCTTGTACGACAAACCATGTTGGTCGTGTGTTATTTGTATATGGAGAAGAATGATGGTCAAGATGGGATCCGATTACTCATAAAGTGTTGGGTTCTAAATATTTGTTAATTCAATCCAAATCTATGTTCTAAAGCAAATATCAATAAATATTGAAAATCAAATCTCTGGCCAAAGTATAATATAAGTCATAAGAAGGATGTGCATTATGACATTAGGACTTTGACAATCAATGAGTCTGAAATTGATCTAGATTAGACAACGGAAGGATATTACCTACATGGAACATACGATTGGAGATTTTAGTTTCGATGAAGTATTTCTTCACTGTGATTTAGGGGTTATGACATATTGATAAATGTTTACCATAGTCATTGAGTTTTTACATATACTTTCTGATCATCTAAAAAAGGACTCATAACTATGCTACAGTGAACCTAAAGGGTCAAACCAATAAACCAAGCTTATGAGAGCAAGAATTAATTATCTGAGGTTGGCTAGTACCTTCTGAAGGATAATAAAAATCATAAAATGTTATAAGAATGCAAAGATAACATCTTAAAAGTTAAGGTGTTAGTGAGATGGAATTAATATGGCTAAAATATTTTTTATATACATATATAAATAAATATATATATACATTCATGGCAAATCTTTAAATCAATATATATATATATATATATATATATATATGCATGGCCAAAAGTAGAATTTTAGAAAACTACAACTAACCACTATTATAAAAAATGAAGTTAGTTCATTCAAAATGAGTTAGTCCATTTTAAACTAAAAATTCTCTAACTAAAATTGCAAAACTCTCTCTCTTTTCTCTACTTCACAACAAGGGTTGTCTTTTGGCTTGGTGATGGACTTTCTTTGGAGTTCTTGCAAGTAGGAGACTCATTCCATCATCTTATATCCATATAGGAGGCAAAAAAGTAAGTAAAATCCTTATCCTTTCTTTCTTTTGCAAATGCATGTTTTGATTCTTTCTCTCTTGACATGTATGTTTGTCTATTCTCTTCACCCATCTTTCAAAATGGTATCAGAGCTTGGTCCAAGTCCTTGCATGTCTTTTTGAGGCTAAATATATGGTTTTTATGCATAAGGGTATGTATATGTTTCATATGTGTACATGCATGTTGTTAGTTTGCTAGTAAATCAAGCTTTTCAAGCATGTTTTGCTTTATAACTCTTGGTTGAATCTTTCTTAGCTGAGTTTTATTTCTTATCCCATGATCTAATGATTTTAAGATGAAGAACATGTGTTTTAAGGCATGTATATAATGAAGTGTTCATAGGATGCATGTATATGTGTTTAATTTAGACATACATATGCTTTTTAGCTTGAGAATTGAAATTAAATCCTGGATTTTATATTAATGCATGTTGGTTGGGTGTATATGATGATTTACATTGAAAAATTTATGTTAATTTTTTTGTATTGCATGTAAAATGCATGAATTAAGGGCATGCATATGGTATATACATAGGAAAGTTTGATATATGGAAATGTGTTAATATATTTGCATATACATGTTGAAATGTTCAAAAAACAATTCTAGATTTTTCAAGTTCACATTTGGACATGCTAAATGATATTTTATATTGATTAAGACACTTGGGTGAAGATTATGATGTATGTGATTAATGTAATTACATATAATCTAAAAAATTATGATGCATGGTGAAAATATATGCATGTTATTTTGAATGGTAATAGATGTGTATGAGCCATGAGATGATGTGCATGATTTTGTTCACTTTAGTTGAATGAAAGGTTGTGTGCAAAAATCAACTTACATTAATGTGATTCAATGTGTTAGTTGAATGAAAAATTGTATGTAAGAATCAATTTGTATTAATGTGATTAGGTGCATTAGTTAAATAAAAGATTGTGTGCAAGAATCAACTTGCATTAATGTGATTAGGTGCATTAGTTGAATGAGACATTACGTATAAGTATCAACTTCTATTAATATGATTGAGTACATGAGTTGATTAGGTGTACAAGGGCAACTAACATTTAATGTTGATTAAATATGAAAGTTATCATGGTCTAACGTTAGGAAATGTTACCTAAAATAAATATTATGAATATTTGGATAATACCCATCATGCCATTTATGCTCAAATGATTGAATTATTGCATGTTTTTTATTAGATCATATTTTATGAATTAATGTTTAATAGATTATGAAAAAGTTCATAATTTATATTAAATATTAATGTGAACGTTGGATGGATGATTGATTATAACATAATCATGGATGTAATTTGTCTTCTTTCAAAACTTGGAATACTTAGGCTGTAATATTATTTTAATTAAGGGGTTTGTATTAAATAACCTCATCTCATTTGTTTAATTTTGTTTTATAGGGTTTACGCACCTTAGTTTCGAATGTAATCAAAGTGATTAGATGAGGACTCAAAGACAATCCAGATAATGATCTGAATGAAGACGTAGACCTAAGTGAATAATTTGCCATTAGGTTGTAATTTCAAAATTTCATGATCATCCCACCATGTTTTAAATTATGCATATATGAGATATATGTTTGTCATGCTTAATTAAACTTAATTAAAATTAAATTAAGTCTAAATATTTCTAATTAAAATTATTAAATTTATGTCTCCCTTCATGAGATAATTTAATTCTATAATATAAATTTTAATATCTCAAGATTTCTATATGTGAGAGATGTAGGATTTATGTCATTGAATCAAATTTCTCTTGCTTTTGAGTAAATATTTTCATCATAACTAAGAATTCTATTATGTAAGGACATGATGAAAATGTCATTTCGGGAAAGCGTGATGGTTTGGATTTAACTAGCCAAAAGTACCAAGAATTATATTATGTGAGGTATCCAGAGCAAAAGACATGCCAAATGAATCGAGTCTTATATAAGGATATAAATAAAAAGGTTTTCTACTTATTAAATTTAATTAACCAAGATTTTTATTATCTGAGGTTAATTATGTTTAATAAGAATTCAATTCTGCACTAAGAAATTTAATCTAATGAAATTTCCAAGTCTTATCGAAATAAGTGTGGGATTTGAATAAAATAGTGGAAGTTAATGAGATTATGTAATAAAAGAGTTTAAATTCATATATATACAAGACACTAATAAAAATTCAATTTTCTTTGCAGTATTTTCTAAACAAATGTGATAAGATAAAAAGAAATGACCAATAATGTCTTACTACGAATTCTAGATAACAATATATTAACCAACCGAACTTTAAAGACTAGTTAAGAAATTTGAGAATTGTTCTCACCTTTGAAAAAGTTGCGTATGTATTGGAAGCACCCATTCCACTTAACTTGGCTCCAGATGCCACGAATGATAAAAAGGAAGTTTTTAAAGCCTAGCAAGATCATAATTTAAGTGCCCAAAGCTATATGCTAGCTTCAATGAACAGATAACTCCAAACAAAGCATGAAAACAGGTTGAGTGTGTATGATATACTCATAGCCTTACAAGAGTTGTATGGCAAGAACTCACGAGTGGTCGAGTACAATCTGTGTGCGACACTTTTCAAAATGAGGCTAAAGGAAGGAATGCCTCCAGATGACCATATCATTAGGATAATAAATATTCTAGAGCAGTTAAATGTCTATGGGTTATGATTCCCTACAAAATCAAGGTGAATTTGATTCTTCAATCCCTCCCAAATAGTTATAAACCATTTATAACAAATCACATTACTTCTGAATGAGATTTAGGAATTCTAAAAGTAAGGGAAAGGGCATGGGGAAGTTAACATTACCTCCACGAGTAGTGCAAAGAAGAAACATAAACAAACTTGAAAAGGTCCAAAAGTTAGACCAAAGAAAAATAACTTTAAGAAAGACCAACCCAATACAGATAAGGTCAAGGCAAAGAGGTAGTGGTTCCATTGTAACTAGGATAGACACTAGAAGAGGAATTGTCCTTTATACCTTCAGAGTTTGAAGGAAAAGAAAACAGGTATATTTCCTTTATTTTTGATAGAAATTGAGTTAAATATTAATTCAAATGATCAAATCTAGATATTAGATTTAGTAGTTACATCTCACTAGGTGTGTCATTGCAGGACCTACAAAATAGTTCTGCATTGTCTAAGAATGAAGTCATTTTGAAGATGGCCAATGAAGTAAGAGTTACAATTGAAGCCATAAGGGATTATTCTCTAAAGCTTCCATCAAGACATTTTTTGAGATTGCACAGAGTTTAGTATTTTGCTAAAACTACTAGAAATATAATTTTTGTATCTGTCTTATATAAAAATGGTTACAATATACAATTCAATAGGAATGCTTGATTCATTTTGAAGATTCTTTAGTTAGCAAAGCAATAAATACAAATGGTTTGTATGTTTTGGAACTAAATGATCTAAATATTATAAATTTTATTAGAAATAAAAGATCTCAAAAAGAAATTAATCCAAGGTTACTTTGGCATCATCGTTTTGGTCACATAGGAGATAATAGGATAATGAGATTAATAACAAATGGAATTTTGAATTCATTGAGGTATGAACACTATCCAACTTGTGAATCCTATATTCAAGGAAAACTGATCAAATTAACCTTTAAAAATAAAGGGAAAGATCCAAAGAATTATTGGAACTAATACATTCTAATGTATACGAGCCCATAGAACACATTTCACGTGCAGATCCGAGCATCACACAGCTACCATGTGTCGAAAAATGGATTTCACAAACGTAACAAAAATAGTGTCTCACACATTATTACGCGCCAAAACAAGATCTTATATGCCGAGTTGACATCGCACACACCTCTACAAGCTGAAATAGTACATCCACATGCGTTCACTCTCCAAGAATAAGCCATATGCACTGTCACATGTTGGTGGACAGTTGTTGATCGTTAACCGTGTTGATTGGTGTGGACCAATTATTGTTGATTTATCAACTAATGATCAATCAAACTTTGACCATTGACTAGTCAATTAACCCTAGTAGGTGTTGACTGTTTCAGGTTCAATGCAATTGACCATGAGTTGACTTATTGACTAACAGGTTTGGACAACCTATTAACCAAACAAGTCGAGTAATCAGGTTTTTCCAACCTGAAATGAGCTATGAACCCTAATTCTTGGTCGGTTTAATTGGTCATCTTCTAGTAACAAGACCATAGGGCTTTTGAAGCTCCTTTGATGACGAGTCACCTTGTATCAACGTTCGGTGCCAACATCATCGAAATTGGCAAAATAATGGTATGAAAGTCATGTCTTGGGTCATAGTTTTTGGCTTTGAATCCGTCAAGTTTGATATAGTTTTCAAGCATTTTTTTAATTCGGTGCATGTAAAATAACTCTAAGCAACACTCAAACACATTTCTAGTCCTAAATTTATGCAATTTGGCTGAATTTAATTTGTGCCCAAAATTTGAATTGTAATAAATATTCATACAAAAACCAAAAATTCAGATTATATAATTCACATAATCAATAGGCATAAACACAACTAATATTAGAAACATTTAAGCATGTTATAAATCAAATTCTATGAATTTTGTAAACTAAAAAGCGTACCCATATTTGATTTCTGATCACATGGTTCATTTAATTATGCTCAGAGGATTTGACGTGAGTCATTTTCACAACCCCATTTACCTAAGTACTACAATCCTTGGGAGAGATTTCCTATGCTTTTTGTTCCAAGAGGAGAAGAAAAACTCTTCTCTAAACAAATGCATTATCTCTCTTATTATCTCTCCTGCCACCCAATTGCCATATAACTACCCATTGGCAATGTTAAGAAAACCGAATCAAATCAATTCGTCATGGTGAACCCAGACCCAATAGTTGATCATTATGTAATCTCAACAAAAAATAGTTGATCATTATGTAATCTCAAAAATTTGTTTTAATTTAAGTCAATATTTAAATTAAATCTTTATGACCGTTATCCACAAACTCTTATATTTTTATTGCTTTAATTATTGCCTCATTTATTTTTGGACAAATAATTAGACATTCAGCTCCCATATCTTAACTACTTTCAATAATATATTTTATAATTTATTTACATGCAAGAAGTTTTTGTATAGAAAGATATATAAAATATTAAAAAAACATAATAATATAAATAATTTTTGAAATATATAAAAGATTTTATGGTATAATGCAAAATTAAAAATTATAATCCAAAAATTATAATCTATGTCAAACAACCCTAAATATTAGAAAAATGAAAACATATAAACATATTGAAAAACGTAATAATACCTCTGTGTTTCAACCTTCAAAATTATCTTTCATACAACGAAACTTTTATATTAAAAAGTTAAAGAATTGTTCAAAAGTTAAAAGAATTATAGACACATCGGAATTTCCATCCTCCTTATCTCTCATTTTAATACATAAAAGTGACATTAAAATACAAGATAAACTATTTGTTATCAAAGATAAAGAAAGAAGGAATATTAAATTTTTTGTCCCAAAATAGGCCTATCTATACAAATATACCACATTCACATTGGTTTCACAAATATACCATAAAAACTTTAAAAACCTAAAAATACCCTTTACCTTTTCTACTATAAGGGCTGGACTCGAATCGAGCCCATTCGAGCTCGAGCTCGAGCATGGTTTGAACGAGTCAGAAATGAGTCAGCCTTATACGAACTCGGTCGAGCTCGAGCTACTCATCAAATTTTTTAATCAAAATTTTGATACAAAACGATGTCGTTTTGATTAATATGTATTAAAACAACGTCGTTTTAGTAATAAAAAATGAGTCAAGCCGAGTTCGAGCTTAGCTTCCACGAGCTCAAGCTTGAACTTGAGCTCAGCTCAGCTCAAATCCAGTCTTAGCTGCTACCATGAATAAAGAAGAAGAAAGCAACACCTACTTTGTGCAGCAAGAATATTATTAATATTATTATTAAAACATAAGGCATGCACTGCTTTTGTAGAAAAATATTATAAATATTAAAGCATAAGAAGCATGTTGCAAGCTTGTTTTCTAATGACTAAAGAAGAAGAATGCAATAGAGCAATATTATAATTATCACTACCAATTCACGAGTTTGCAACAAAGTTAGGTGAGTGGCAGACTTGCTTTCCCATGATTGAAAAAGAAGAATGCATCACATCTATTCCCGTGAATGAACAAGAAGAATTCACTAGGTTTTAAAAGTTAGAGCGATGAAAATTCAAAGGTCATTAAAGTTATCTCTTGAGCGATGACTGATCGACAACTTATCAATCACCAGCTAATGATGAAACTTTTTAGATTAGCAGCGTCAATGCAATAGTAAGACCACAGGAGAGGTTTTTTTTCTAATTTTCCCTCTTTTTTTAACATGTTTAATGGATTGATATGGAAGTGTTGTTGGGAAGAAGGAGTTGGCATCAATGCCAACCAAATTAATGATATCTTTGATTAATGTAATAATTAAATAGTATATTTTTTAGGAATTTGCAATCAATTACCGAGAAAGGGGTATAGATTCCATGAGGCCTATGGATACCAAGTGCACATGTCACTTCGAACACCATGACCATATTAAGAACAAACTAATGCATAGTTAGAGAACTATATTTCAAACAACCTATTTCCAACGCTTATTGGATTTGGCAAAGCCAAGGTTTAGTGTTGTTTTGATGCATGTGATGTTACTTCATATGATTAACCATGGGGACCCAGTGAGAGAAATTTGGTTCAGATTAAGTCGTCATGAGTTCTAATTCAGCCCTATTGAGTTTATGTTAGTCACTAGTGTGATCTTCAAGGATAACACAAAGGTGCCCAACTACATTAATTGTATGGGGATACATCTCAGGTATTAACAAGTTTTTATTGCATGAGCATATCAAGCAAATAGTTAATGATCAAATTTGGGGAGACAATGACGAGGAAGTTGTGAAGTTTGCGGCATTTCTTTTAGCATTTACAGGACTAGTATAAGCAATCAATAGAACACAAATACCAAATCATTTTTTGCATTTAGTCGATGATCTAGATGCATTTAGTTGGTACCCATACAGATGGTGGCATAAAATATAGCAAATATCAGTATTGTCTAGAACACTATTTGCCCTATATAAGTCCGATCTCATTACTTAGCTACAATGTTTTGGGATACCCAATTGCTTTCTAGATAAGTATCGCATAATCCATAAAGTTAAAATTCATACCAATGATTGTAAATATTAACCATAAATATTATACATTATGCAATATTGGATTTACGAGAGGATTCAAAATCTATCACCTAATGTCAGTCTGAAAGAAGATGATTAGGTCCCTCATATGCTAAAGTAAATGACTGTTGTAGTGCTGACATCGTATGACATATCAATACTTTGGGACCCTCTTCTAGTAAGTGATCATTGAGAGATTTAAATTTATCATTTCATCTTCCATTTCATTAATTCTTATAAATTTTATTTATATTCCAAGAGGTTATTACAACTAAATTGCATTTGACTGAGATTGAGCACGAGTCTGAGTAGTACATACAGACTCTGGAGTTTATAGATGAAGAGACATCAGAGACATCATCAAATGACGAGTAGACAAAATCAAACGACGAAAATGATACCTTATCAATTTGCCTTGCTACCTTTCAAGCAACCTTCATTGGATCTTTGCAATCCTCCACCGCTAAGTCTCAGCTCCCTCATGTCCCCATGGTAACCCCCTTGGCATAGGTTTCCACACCCATGTGGCTAACCCTTAGGTCTTTACTGCTTCCGTCCATTTACAAATTTCCTTATCATGAGGCCTCTTTGTGAAGGTCTCTTTGTATGGCTAGAAGGATGATCGAACCATTGTTGTTCCATCATTAAGGGATAAATCACAGGCATATTAGATGGTGTCCAAGTTGATTGATCCCTTAGTGGATTAACATCTTTTCTATACACCGCTCGTAAAAATTCCATCAAGTAATATGCTCTGACCTATCCTACATAGTCTGAGATGTTATTGTACCTTACAACAATTTGCAGCGTGTGTGTATGAAATCTGGGAAATATAAATTTCCCATAATCGCATGTTTGATAGAGAATATTCATGATGAATACCCATTACCATGAATCATGGACTTTGTATTCTTGCATATTAATTGGTTTAACCACCATATTGGCAGATTTGTGCACATATCTAGCAAACTTGTCCTCAACCCATAGTGTTAATAGATGAGATCTCTCACCTATTACAATAACTAATAAAACCCAATGAACATTAAACCAATTTTAGTCATACGTACTAGCCATATTCACCTATTGAAAAACCAAAGTTGCATTATTCTCCTAAGAAACTCAACCAATATGGTGACAAGCAAAGTTTAAGTAGTTTGTGTCAAAACATTGAAGGACTCAACAATATTAGTTATCATAATGTTGTACTGCTATCTTTCGAAGTAGGCACATGCCTATCTTTCATACCCAATATCATTCAAATAAGCAGTCACAGTGGGATTTACTTGGATAATTCTATTCATGGCAATTTGGAAGCCTCTAAGGTGATATGCTTTAATAACTTTCCAAAATAATCTTTCAATATGTTTGGTTTTTTTGAATTGGGTATGCATGTTATCCTTTATATGGTAATTACAAAACCGATGATGGGCATTAGATAGTATGTTTGCCACCGATATAATTATTGAATAATGGCAATAAAAAATAATGGAAAAATCCAATAAATCACTAATACACATGTGTAAGTACGTCAAAAAGAGGGTTCACATATCAATTCCCTGCTTGTGCCTAATACCAGAGGCAAGTAAATAAATTTGATTATTAAAGTCATTTATAACACAATGAAAAAAGACCTAAGATATTTCCTATTAAAAGTAAAGCATCAATGCAAATCATCGGATGACGAAATTGTTGGAACCCTCTGATTGAACAACCTATACACATAAAGAAAAACTTAAACCTATTTTTTGCATTAATATCAATACGTGTCATGATTCCTAGGTTTTTGAACTCCAAATTATGACAATATTCACACAAAAGCATGAAAGACTCCTTAGGAGATCCTCTTAATGCATTTAGTGTATATGTTTTGGTATGTCATGCTTGCATATAAGAAATATCAATTGTGTACCTGTCTTTCATGTCTAAAATAATTTCCTTCAATCAATAAATACAATCAACCACAAATATTGATTTCAAAATGTTCCCCTATTACTTTGCACTACTTGTCTATAATGTGGCAAAATTTGATCTCGTAGACAAGTGTATGTCTCATCCATACATCGTAACACCTAATAATCTCCATCTTCTCCTCTTGTTGCTCAAGCTCGCCATTTACATTGTGGATGTACATACTTAATCTCATACCGTATACTATCAAAGTGACTAATTTTTATTGAATTTTAGTCTCTAACACATGTCCAAAATAATGCTTTCAATTTTGCCTTCGAATTATAAAACTCATCACTTGCAAATGATTGTCTCTTTATGTCACTTGATTGCTAATACCTATATTCTCAACATCAATGACAGACTCAGCAACCCATTGAAATGATTTTGGATTATGGATGTAACTCGGATATGCTTTAATATTTATAGAGCCATGACGTCTCGTGTTACATTTAGCCCTATCATTACAAGCATTGATTTGACTTATGCTAACATCTTGGCTCAGTACTTCATCATCATCGTTGTCATCCTCATTACCTTCAACTTCATAATCCTCATCCATGTCATTATTATCATCATCACCATAATTCTCATCAAACTCTTGGAAACTTTACGGTTATGCCTATTCATTTGTCGGATGATCCTCTCTTTCTTTCTCATGAACATCTTCGGCTTGTTCATTGTCCTTTCCTTCAATTGGACTCTCGGTAACATAGACTTTGGTTCATCCCGTAAACTTCTTGCTTCAACCATCACATACTCAAAATCATCATCGTCTATAATCTCGATTGGACCCACATTACCTAGGGTAAATATATGCATATTTGACTGATTTCAGTCGAATCTTAGACGATAACTTATTCTCACTATAAATCCTTCGAAATCAATACTTTTGTCAATGCACAACTTTCTCTCATTCCAACCAACATATCTTATCACATTGTCATCTTGGCCCCTATAATGAATTTTAAATGCAAGTTTTTCCATCTGACTTAACTAAACCTGGAACATAAAACACATGTTGATTTCAATTGGGATTTGGTCCAAAAGAACAAGTAGGCATTCAGGGCCTTGGCGTCGATGTCAACCCTTTCATCTTGTGTTTTTTGGTTTAGACCAAGATCTTTGTCAACTCATTCTTAGTTTTAACTATCAATACTCTAATTTATTATAACAGTATTAAATAATAGAACAACATGAAATCACATCAAAATTATATTTTACATAAAGTCATAAACATGAATTTACCATACATCCTTTGATTTTCAATTATTAAACAAGAAAAACACATAACATAAGGATTTGAATCAAGATTGACTTGGATTTGGATGATTTTGTTATGAAATCTTTGCAAGATATGTAAATTCTCTAATGAAATTTTTGGCTTTGCCTCCTTTGTGTTTATAAGGTTGAAGACAATGGTAATTTAGGTATTCCAACACATCAAATGATAAAAATGTGTGGGGTATAAAAAGGGGAGATATAAATGTATAGGTGGACCTATTTTGAGGCAAAAATTTAATATCCCAAGAAAAAAATTATGTTCTTTCTTAATTAGTAAAACATTAATCAAAATTAAATGTAACCACTATGTCTATCACATACCTTGATGAACACTTTGCTTTGTTTATTAACAACCAATAATACATTTCATTAGGTAGACAATAGTGTATCTTCATAATTCTTAATACCTTAAGCTTGAGATAATATTGACTTTAAGAAATTTTATAAATATATAAAAAGAAATAAAATATGAAAATGTGGTTAATAACTATCCTTAAATGATAATTACTATATTTTGTTTTTACAAACCCAAACCGTAAAC